>NC_057812.1:53747123-53800877 GCF_018294505.1 Triticum aestivum | reverse complement strand
TAGCACGAGAAATGAGAGTGATCTAGACTAGAGAGAGAGAGACGAATATGACGTCACGACAAGAGATTCCATTCCCTTGAGTGTGTATATGCAAGGGGGGAGGGAATAGAGGCACCAGGAGAAATTTTATGTGTGTGGTGTTTGTGTTGGTATGTGTCGGTGTGAGAAGATAATGAGACGTGGGGGAAGAGGGCGTGTCACCGCATGAGGTCCGGTGGGTCGAGGTGAGGCCCTTCGTTCGGTTCCGTCCTGCGCCACATTGGTCGGCCCGTGACGCATTTAGGAAGACCCATGGATGACTAGTCATACAAGACAAATATAGCGGAATTGTGAAGGACTCTGTGTCCACTCACAAAGCCGGCTAGGATTTGTAACCCTAGGTTCTCGGACTAAGGTAACCCCTCTATCTCTGAAATTACTATTCATCCAACCTAACTTTAAGGGGCATCCTTCAGAATGCTCTGCTAGAATCATACTCGTCGATTAGGAAGAGACTTGTGAGACAATGCGTGAGAGACAGGCGTAACGATAATGTGTGTGCATGAGACACGTAGGCAGGTCCATGTATATAGAAAGGGTCGATGAGGATTGTGCGTGTGTATGTTTGCGAGAGGAAGAGTGCTTGTGATAAAGCTTAGTGAAAACAGTTGTAAATGGTTACGAGAGGGAGGGAGGGTTATATCTGGAGCATGTGTGCGAGAAAGACACCTCGGGAGAGAGTGTGTGAGCATGTGTGAGACACCACCGATGGAGAGTGAAACTACGCGTAAAAGACTGCTCTACACATTGATTAAAGATATAAATTGTATCCAAATATTAGGATGGGATCATGATATTTGCAATTCGAGTAAGGAGCGGTCATTGATCCATCAGACATCTTGATTCTATCGAATTTGAGCATTTCTATGTTATTATTCGACACAATTGATCCACATACTTAGTATTTTGAACTCCAGACAATGCATTGCTTTAGCAATCGAATATAAACGTGAGTATAGTTCATGTTGTGTGTGTAAAGCACATTATACATACGAAAGTTACACAATGGACATTATAAATAGCTACCTATGAACTAGCATACATTTGAATTCAACTTAAGGTGGTTTAGAAAAATCAATTCAACATGAAGTCCATTCAATTATTTGAATTTGATATCATGGCATTTCTAAACCATACCTAAATTATGGGGGCACCAATCTTTGCTCTGATTTTGTACATAATAGCATATGTAGTCGTGTACAAAATAGATTCAAATTTAGCTCCTCCATTCCAAAATAATCGTAGTTATAGGATTTTCAAGTGTCAAAATTTCAAAAAGAAGCGGATAATTTAATGAGGTTTTCAAACATACAGGGTCAAATATAACGTTATCTATTTAGGTCAATCCTCATAGTTCAAGAGTACTCTAAACGTGAATGCTTGTGTTTCAAAATTTCAAACGAAACGCCAAAAGAGCCTCTACTCGCCGAAAATCGCGTGAGACCAATGTTTGGTAGTACAAGGAAATTACTTTTCTAATAACTCCGACCCGTGAAACCTACCGGCCCGACGTCCAAAGGTCTAAACCGGGGTAGGTTTGTAGCTTCATCTAGACGCCACACAACCGCATCCGAAAAACATTCATACACAATGGCCGCCTAAGCACACATGCGCGCGGCCGAAATCGCTCCCGCCCACTATTTGGGACACCTGGGATTACCATCCTACCCGACCCGCAGTAGGTCCAAAATTTAAGAGGGGGAAAAGTTTGTACTTTCCCCAAATTTCAAACAAGCGCGTCCCATCTTCCATTCAAAAAAGCCAAAAACAAGCACGTCCCAGACCGAAACATGGTTCCCCCCACCCGTCCGATTCCCCATTCATACTCCGTGGGCGCCAAAACTACCTCTCCACCAGCTGCAAAACCCCGGCATCCTCCGTCCGCCACCCCATCCCACCCATCAACCGCCGCCCTCCTCCATCATGGCGCAGCCGATACCCCGACGTCATCATCCACCGCAACCTCAACCGCAACGCCCTCCACGGCTAGTAGTTGAAGCCGAGGCCGAGCCGTCTGTACCCGAGCCAGTTCAACCACGCCGTCCTGCGCCTCACCGCTGCCGCTCCAACCTCGCCACCCTCCACCGCACTGGAGTTGTTCCTGCTACGCCGTCCTTCGCCGCCTCGAATCTGCTTCCCCTCCGCCGACATACGGCCATGGCAACACAGTCAATAATTTGGCCATGGATTCGTCCAAGCCTGCACCCTCCAGAACATTGGTTTCCCCGGTAAAAAGAAGATCGGCGCGACATGTGGAGGTGACCACACGGGCAACCGAAAAAGGTACTCCGCTTCCCTTATTCGTGCAAATCTTATGTCTCTGCTTGCACGTTATTCATCCCACAGAAGACACTAGTTGACCGCTTCTTCTTGATACTAGATGTTCCTAGTAACTCGCGATGCACAGGTTTCTCCTCATATACTATTTCACCTTAGCTAGAGGTCCATCGCCCCCCCTAAACTTCAATTTCTGGCCAGTTGATTCCCAATTAACGGAAGCATTCCCCGGCGTAATAGGCGCTAGTACGCCTATTACGCCGGGGAAGCAGCGCCTTGGTGTTTATCTTAGGGGCGTGTGCGGCCTAGAGCTACTGGCGCCCGATCTGGAGGTCGGCCGGGATTAAAGGGATGGCCTGGGGGCGCTGCCAAGCACGGCGGTGGTGTGAGGTCGATGGGAGGGCGGGGCGACGGAGGCAGGGTTCTGGGCCGGTGGTCGCTGGCAGTTCGAGAAAGATCGTCAACAGTGACTGGCGGGAGGTCGATGCAGGCCATTTTCCCGTTCCTTATAGATAGGACGGCTCATTAAAAGAATCGACTGACCTATTTATTTTTAGTCGACTGTTATCTTAGATATGACCACATGTGGTGGTGTGCTGGAGGAGTACCTGCATTTCCTGGGCTCATATATTACAAAATCATACGAAGTAGAATCTAATTTTGTTTGCCATGCAATGTTGTAGAGCTATAATATGTCTCCTATTATTTTTGTTTTAGCCACCTGCTATCTGCTACTTTTACAGTGCACTAGTTCTGCACACACTTCACCCTTACTCTCACTATTGTGTTTTTATGCAAGGGTATTTCAGACTCTACTGCCATGAGAGAAGCCAAAAAGAAAAGAGAGAAGTCGCTCCAACTTCGTATGCGGGTAGGCAAGACACGTTCCAGCGCTATAAAGGGTGCAGTGTCAGCAGATGGAGACGGTAAACGTAGCTCTGGAGTTGATAACCTCGCTCGCAATGAACCACCATCCCAGGTGCTTGCTTTAACTTCACGGTGTCATATGTGGTTGCATGTTCCATATGGTGACTACCTTGTATTCGAAAGGCCGATGTCGGTAAGACAAGGAAATATATTTTTTACATGAACCACCATCCCGTGAGCACCAGAAGACAAATAGCTAGTCAGGGCACTGGCTGAGCCAGTGACAAGCCCAGCAAAGATACGAATCACCTGGAAGCCAACTAAAAAGTTGCAATGGTGGCGAAGCAGTCCGCCTTCCACCAGGCTCTCAAGTCCTAGATGATCATGCTCACCACTCCAGCCGGATGTCTAGCTTGTATTGCTTCCAATTTGGTTAAATTGCATCTGCTTAGCTTACACATTATGCCTTTGAATATGACATGCCTTTCTGTTTTTGGTACATACTAGTACATCTGTGTATTAACCATGTTCTTACATCAAACTAATGTTCTTGTGTATCCCTCATCAATCACTTATGACGAGGCAGGCAGGCAAGGGGACTACTCCTCATTTAAAGAATGCAGCGTCAGCCTCCCGACATGATTCTCAAGAAACAGAAATGCTAGATGAAGATAGTGAACGTAGATCTGTAGTTGATTACAGCATTTCCCCTACACTAGCATTGCAGGTGGTTGCTCTAACTTGGCAGCGTGATATGTGGTTGCATGTTGCATATGGTGTCTAGATTGTAATTCTTCCAATCTGGTTAAACTGCACGTGCTAGTCTGCTTAGCTTATACATTATGCCTGTTAATGTTACATGCCTTCCTGTATTTAGTACATAGTACATCTGTCTATTAAGCATGTCCTTACATAAAACTTTTGTTTTTTTGTATCCTGCATCAATCAACATGACGAGACACCTTTAGTATATGAAGTGCGATATTAGTTGCATCTTTCATATGATTTATAGCATGCGTTGCTTCTAATTTGTTGAAATTCCATTTATGATGGGACACTTTTAACTTGGCAGAGTCATATTGGTTGCATCTTTCATGTGGTGTCTAGCTTGCATTGCTTCTTATTTGCTGGAACGGTTTCTGCTTAGTTTACACAAACAGTTGTGAACATGCCATGCCATCCTGTTTTTCGTACATATTCCATCCTGGTATCATGTGTTTGCCTTACATCAAAGTAGTGATTGTCAGTATCATGCATGAATGAGTTCTGAAGAGGGAATTTTATTGCTTTTTCTGGTTTTACTTGACAATTCAAAATCAATAAAGCGGAAGGAAGTTAGCAAGGCAGCGGATAAAGTTGCCCCTTCCGAACGGAGGGCCTCTACAGTTTCTACTCCTCCATACCCCCAAGATGATTTCCAAGACAACACATGCATAGACACTCAACAAAGCTGTGTTTATGATGAGCACATCTCCCCTAGTGTAGCATCACTGGTGCTCCCTCTAACTTGGCACTGTTATATGTGGTTTCATGTTATGTGTGATGTCTAGCTTGTATTGCTTCTAATTTTTTTTGAATTCCATCTGCTTACTTTACACATTATACTTGAAAAAGACACGTGTTCCTGTTTCTAGAACATACAATATCTATCTATCACACCATGTTCTTACATCAAATTACTACTGTTGTGTAACCTGCACAAATCACTTATCATAAGACACGTTTGACTTCGGAGTGTGATATAGGTTACATCTCACATTCTTTTCTAGCTTGTACTACTAATTCGTTAAAATGGCACTTATGACGAGATAGTTTTAACTTTGTAGAGTGATATTCGTTGCATCTTTCATATGGTGTCTAGCTTTCATTGCTTCTAATTTGTTGAAATGCCTTCTGCTTACACTACTAGGGAAAACCCTAGCAGTAGCGCTGGTTTTATGCTCACTAGTAACGCGGGTAGGCGCGCTACTAATAAGGTGCTACAGCTATTTCTTAGCAGTAACGCGTGCCCGCACGCGCTACTGCTAGGACAAATAGCTGCAGCGTTTGTTCACTCCCACGCTACTGCTAATGTTACTACTGGCAGCGTGTTTTCTCTCCATCGCTACTAGTATTCTTTTTTTATTTTTTTATTTTTAGTGTATTTATGCACCATCGTACAAATATTGGTACAATACCAGTTATGAGGTTTACATCATTATGTCCATAACAGTGTGTCAAATGAAGGTGGATTAGGTTCAAGTGGACGCAATATGTGGTGCATGTCAAAAGTATACTACTAATCCAAACTTGATCTAGTTTGGACTAGTAGTACTTTCGATGTGCACCACATGTTGCCTCCACTTGAATCTAATCCACCAGCACAAGCTATTTAATCATCATCATAGTCATTACCACCAACAGTATTTATTTAATCACCACTAACACTAGCTAATAATAATCATCACAGTCATTACCACCAACACTAACTATTTTATCATCATAGTAATAGTGTAGCACATCATCATCCTCAAACTCATTTCTAGCTAGCTAATCACTCTTTCTGATCTCTCTTAGGTAAAAAAACATAAAACATGTGTAGCTCTCCTCCTTGATCAAGTTGGAGCATGCAGATGAACCTGTCTCCTAATCGTGGGTAGCGCATCTGTTTGCTCCCCCCTAGTACTTCTCTGCGCTTCTCCATCACACATTTGGTCCAGTCTTGCATTATTAAGCATCCGTCGCTAATCTTGAATGCACTAAAGTAATCTATAGGATATCTTGGCCATAAGCTAATAATACTCATGGTATCTTTAGTCTCGATCCCATAAGGCACAACATTCATCAGGAGTCCCTATTGAAGAACATCGTATGGTATCATACTTAGCAATGAAGTTTAGCTTCAAAAATAATGTATGGAAAAGATGCACTGAGGACAAATAGTAAAAATCTTACCATCCTTCCTAAATAGATGTGACCATAGTTCATTACGAACACTGTTGGTCGCACGTTTTCAATACTAACATTTCTAAGTGCAGGAAGAAAATTTTTCTTGACAGTATCAAGATCCTCAAGCCATGAAATCAAAGACATACAAATTAGTAGGTCCTATCTACCAAGCACTGGACCTGTTTGCTTGCACCGAAATAAGCTGACAATACAAATTAGTTGTCAACTATTTTTGAATAAACAATATCAAAGACATAAATATGGTTGAGAAACTTACATAATGGTATAACTGGAGGCATCTGCACATCGACCCAGATGTCGATATTACCTTCAATATCATCTTCCGGACGAATATCAAAGGTGATAACCATATCGGGCTCAAATGCATAAGTCTTGCATAGTGCTCGCCATGTTTTGCATCCAAAATAGGTGTAGTCGTCTGAATTGTATAATTTTGCATGGAAAATATAACCATGGTCGGTCTTCAAGTAAACTTTCTTTTCCTCCATAGTACGACTGAAACCTATCTTATCCAATACAAAAACTCTTGCATGGCTGGGGATATGCTAGTAGAATAGTAAAAAAAGACTTGTCATGCTTAATGTCATGCTTAAACTATAAGTTGAAGCAAATGAAGCAAATGTCATGCTTAATTACGAAAAAAGACTTGTCGTTGTGACTTACTGTATCCACTTCGAAGTTCTCGTCCAGCTTGATGCTGAAGCGCCTATCATCATCTAGGAAGATTCCGTCGCACAGGCCGCGCTCGTCTTCGCAGTATTTGCAAATACCAAAATCCTTTTCGTCGTCAGACATTTCCTACGTTCATAGTTAAAACATTAATTGAAAATCGATCGAAGACAACTACCAGGATAATCAACACACAAATCCGGGGCACTAGATATTTCCTACATATTCAGTCATGCCAAAATTCACTGAAAAATCCGGCATGACCTTTGCTAAAACAGGACATATCGAGCGCCTGAAATTTGCTGGAACGGAAATGAATCAACACTCCGGCAAAACATAGGCCACTCGGAGGTGTAACCTGCAAACATGACCGGCCACTTGGGCAAGCACATATCCTATTTGAGCAACACAAGATATACATTTCCAAATATCTTATAGGACTCAAATTAGCATGCATTCAATAAGCAAAAGTAAATCATCTCTGCGTCCGTACATCGTCGAATATTATCACTAATACATCCCGAATAGTGTCATACATATACCATCACTAATACAACTAAAACCCTAGCACACAACGGGTATCGGCGCGGGCGGTGGACACCCACAGAGAAGGAACCATCACGGGATCATAGCTCCAGTGAGATCCCTGGAGAACCTGCCAGGTATTGGAGAACCTGTGCTCCAACGCAAACAAGTAGCGACGTACGTGCGCGTCCTCCTCACTAACACGGTCACGCACCACGTCCGCGGGGTCCTCGAGCCTCTCGACTGTCACTGGCCCACGCGACCGGCACCAAAGAAGGTTCGGGTCAACGACAAGCTGGCTCCTCACCAACCTGCGCCCCTGGTAGGTAGCTCCTCCCAGTACCACCCCGGCGGAGCCCAGTCCCGGACATGGCACATCTGGTCAAGCAGGTGTCATCCTCCACTGACTCGACGACGAGGATGCGGGATAGGCATCGTCCACGTCGATGCAGGAAAAATTGCTTTAACTAAAAAAATAGCAACAAATTCTTACTAACTAGTTCTATTAATTCAACTAGTTCTTATTAAAAATAAACTTACTATAAATAAAAATAAACTAGTACCTAATTAGTACCTAGTTCTTACTAACTAATTAGTACCTAGGAACTACTGCCCTAATTACCATCTAATTTGATGAAGCTAGGGGTGGAAAGTGGTAGCGGATATACCAATTATCCAACTATAAAGTGAAATGAGTGGTCAAATTTTACTCGTTTTATGATTCATCTTAGAAATTTGATTCGTTTCCACCCTTACATGAACCCTAATTCATTTGAGCTGCATCCGCGTCCGATTCGTTTCCACCCTTACATGAACCCTAACTAATTTGATGCAACTATAATATAAAGAAACCCTAGGAAGATGTAGGGGAGAGGGGCGAGCTGGCGTGCTCACCTTGGGTGCCTGCGACGAGGGAGGGGTAGGCGGCGTCGGGGTCGGGGTTGGGGCTCGGGTGCGCGGCGGATGGCGGCATCGAGGTCGGGGTCGGGGCCGGTGTTGAGGTCGGGGGTGGGGCGGCGTTGAATCTGGGGTCGGGGCGGCATAGAGGGTGTGCGGAGAGCGCGCGGCGGCTGACGGGCGACAGCGGCAGCGAGAGTGGAGAGCTGGATTTGGGGGAAGTGGCCGTGGGGAAGGACAAACCCCGTGGTTAAGTCAGAAGTAGCAGTAGCGCGTTCCAGAAAGCACGCTACTGCTACGTTAGCTACAGCGCATTCTGGGATACACGCTACTCCTACTCCTTTCTCTTTTTCCCCTTTTTCATTTAGTTTTCTTCATATTTTATTTTTTTATTTCACCTTATTCTATTTCTTTCATTTTCAATTACCTTTCTATTTGCTTTCCATTTAATTTTATATCCTTTAGCAGTAGCGAGTTTATATTAAAACGCGCTGCTACAAAGAAAGTAGCGGTAGCGCGGTTCGATATAGGTTGCTACTACTATGTGTAGCCTATTGGCTAAGCCGTGGGAATTTTAGTAGAAACGTGTTTAGAATAAGACGCGCTACTGCTAAAACTTTATCTGCTGCGCGGTTTGCACAGGCGCGCTACTGGTACTTAGCACCAGCGTGCTTCTTTGACCCGCGCTACCGCTAAAGTTCTGTGTATAAGGTTTTCCCTAATAGTGTTAGTTTACACATCATAAGCTGTGAATATGCAATGGCACTAATGACGAGAGACCTCTAACATGGTAGTGTGATGTTGTTTGCATATTGCATATGATTTATTTCTTGTACTACTTCACATTTGTTTAAACGCCATTTATGATGAGACACTGTTAACTTGGCAGAGTGATATTTGTAGCATCTTTCATATGGTGTCTACCTTCCAGTGCATTGCTTCTAATTTGGTGAAATGTCTCCTTCTTAGTTTACACATCATAGTTCTGGTTATCTCTTCCGTCATGTTTTTCATACATATTACATCCTCCTATCATGTGGTTGTCTAACATCAAAGTTCAGTTCATTTGCATCACACATCAATTTGTTCTGAAGAACTAAATTGTTATTCGTTTTTCTTGTTGGCTTGATTTAACATGGCACAGAGAAAGAGGAAGAAACACAGAATGGCAGGGAATGAGAAGCGGATGAATCCTGCAGATTCTGCTGGTACAGATGGTGCAATAGAAGGTCAAAGTCCAGCGGAAAATTCTACAAACACGGCATCCCATGCTACACGAGTTGCAAAAAAAGCCAAATAGAAACAAATAGCTGCCACCAAACAAGCAGAGACATCCCTAGTTCTTGCAACACCTACCACAGTACTACCAGCTGCACGACTTACTCGTGCGTCAACTAAGCTAGCAACACGTTCCCAAGCTCCCTTGCCACCTGACACTACTTCCCAAGCACTCTTGACACAAGACGAGTTGGCAATATCAGATGAAACTTCTGAGCTTCAACATCAAGAAGGTAGTTGCTGGAGTCAAGTTACAGTTGCATGCTTGTTTATATGTAGTCTCACAGTTTGATGTACACTAACACTTCCTATGTTTGTTGTTGGATTATCACCTAAGCGCAAGAGGAAACAAACTTTAGGGATAATGCTCGATAGGTTAACTAAATCTAGAGGAGGAAGAATGGAGATCCGTTTTGAGGCAGGTTTAAAAAGGCCACGTGATGCTACAGAGTCAGCCAAGTTAGTATTAGAGGCAGCGGTTGCCGTTAGGTGTCATGTACGTATCCTCCCAACATGGATTCAGTACAGGAATGACAAAGCCGAAACCCAGTTCGACACACCTTCCTCGACCATTTATCTGTAAGTATGGTTATGTATGGAAACTAGTAATATTGTCTTGCTCTGTCCCATACTTTCTAGGTTGCTGATAATGAAACTCCCATAATTTTCAACAGATGAGGTTCAAGTTGGATAGCCAAGATGATGCAACCAGACAAGCTTGCACCCATGTTTTCATGTCTGCTCTGCGATAGTATCGGTATAACTTGAGGAAAACACACTTTGAAGGCAAGGCTAACAGTGAACTTTCCCAAACTTCTCCAGTGGCAAATATATCGGATGAAGACTAGAGGGGCCTTGTTAAACACTGGTCTGATCCGAAGTATCAGGTACATTATATATATGTGATCAGATCACATGTTGAAGTCCTATTTACGCATGTGCCACACAAATCTATCTTCTTGTAGGTGAACTGTTCAAAGAACAAGGCCAACCGTACGAAAGTGAAATTCCAACAGACGAGAGGATCTCGTAGCTATATTGCACACTGCGAGGCTCTTGTAATTAGCTACTGTTTCACCCTTTTCGCTGTACCATATTATCATATCTATATTGACTTGTTCGAAATGCATAGGAAAGCCCGCAAGGACCAAAAAGTAACTGAACCAAATGCTGTGGAAATCTTCAAGGACTGTCACACCAGCAAGAAGAAGGGCATGACTACATCAGTCAAAGCCGCTGTTGTAAGTCCTTAATCCTCATGCCTTTCAACTACTACTTACTCTGACTTGTGCCTTGAACTGCATGGTTTGCAGCCAATGTTTATTACTCTTTTAAATTTTATACACAATTGTCTTAGCGTATCATTGCACCTTACAAGGTTTAAAAGAGAGGAGTGATGTTCCTTTGATCTTGACCCGTAATCTAGTTCCGTGCTGGACTTGCCCACACAACGTTACAATTGCCTGTTTGTCTGTTCTCGGTTGTTTTGTGATATGAATGATGTCATACTATGCTTACCGTATTATAAACTTTGTCTCTTTATCCTTAGCCCTCAATACAATGTGAAGAAATAGACAATGCATTAGCGCTGGTACATGGTCATATGTTTGGAACCTAGTTTTATTATGTACTTTGCAATAAAATACAACTAATATTTTACATGGGTTCACCAGAATAAGTTCTATATATAGACCAAAGCTATTTTGTTTGGTTTTGCTGCCTCCTTAATATCTTCTGTTCTGGTACTACTAATGTAAAACCTCAACTTTTCAGCGAGCTATGGAAAAAATGGTGGAACCGCCACCTTCTGAATGTGGCGAGGCAACTATAACCGAATGTCAGCTCTTGCTGCAGTGGGTCAGTACCTGTCCACTAACAGTGCCAAAAGCACGTTCCTGCGTAATACTAGGTTGGTTGTTAAGGCAATATCCTCCAAACTGCCTCATGATCAAGATATGCAAGCTCAAAGCAATGTTGTATCTGCGCTCCAGACACAAGTCCATTCTCTAATAGAGACCCTTTGTGAAACAAGGAGAAACATTGCTCAATGTCATCAAGATATGCATGGTTTTGAAACCAGACCATCGGACAATCATCATGAAAACATAACAGTCAGGTCAAATGAACTAAGCTTCTGAACTTCTGGTGGTGGACTTATCTGCTAGACTGTTAAGTTTTATGCCAACCTTCCTTTTGTTATATAGTTGTAATTTGTTTTGGTGCGATACAAAATTTATTCTTCACGTGCAGCCACTGGCTGAAGAAAACATCAAGCCATTTCTGTATAGTGTAGGGTGTTCCCTATATTTGCACTGGTGGCGATCTTTGATGCCGAGTGGATGTAATATGTGCAATCGCCTTAATAGCCTAGCGTTAGTTTCGGCCTTATTTATTTCCTAGTCTTCTTTTTCCCTGGTTTTCTAGTGGCCGCAAATACCATGGGCCATATACGGGCCGTAGGATCCATTGGTCTCCTATGGGCCATTGATAAATGGGCCTGTAATCGGTGGGCCTCGGGCCGCCGGATAAATGGGTCTACATGGGCCGTAATCGGGCATAATTGGTATCAGCCCAGCACGGTAACAGGCCATTAACAGGCCGTAGGACAACAAAGGCTTAATTCTGTCATAGGCATAACGGGTCGTTAATGGGCCAGAATATAGGACGGGCTGGAAACGGCGCAACAGGTTAACATGCCAGAAATGGGCCGACTCTTGCCATGGGCCGAATTTGGCCCATTAGGGTAACAAGCCAGTAACGAGCCGACTCTTGCCATGGGCCGAATTTGGCCCATTAGGGGAACAGGCCAGTAACGGGCCGACTCTTGCCATGGGCCGAAGTTGGCCCATTAGGGGAACAGGCCAGTAACGGGTCGGAAGTAATCGAGAGCCGAAAAGGAGCCCAAGAACGTATGAGCCGTCAATAGGCCGAAAGCTAACACGGGCTAGAATCACCGTGGGCCTGTAATGGGCCGAAAGATACGAAGGCCTCATATGGGCCGAAAGACGTCGTGGGCCATACATGGGCCGAAAGTGAAATGGGCTGGTGTTATATTCGACGGCCCACATGACGTTGTTGGGCCGATTTCCTTTAGGGCCTAATGGGTCGTGAGTTAACGAGCTGTAAAATGGGCTATTTGTGAAGAGACCGTTAACAGGCTTTTCATGGGCCAGCCCATTAACTTTTGACCAAGTCAAACGGGCTGGCTTTGTAAGCTAAATGGGCCAATGGTGGGCCGTGGCACGTGTCGACATATCATAGGCGCCTATCTGACCCACTGACGAGCTGACACGTGTTTCGTATGGCCAATAAGAATTTTACACGTGGAAATTTCCCATTGGTCGGGGCTGTTAACGGGTTATCGGATCCAAAACCCGACCCGATAGCTTAACGGCGTTCCGTTATGGTGGATGCCACGTGTCGGTCACCCTTGACGAAAGCACTTCTGTGACGCGCGATTTATTGTCATGGAAGTGGACACTTCCATGATGATAATTTTGGTAATGTCATGGAACACTTCTACGACAGCACAGGTATGACTATCTTGATTCTGTCATAAAATAGTCATGGATGTATATGCATGACAAAAAATGCGACCTACTGTGACAAACACGTATCATCACGGAAGTGTATTCTTTTTGTAGTGTGCCCATGTCGATACCGACATTAAGAACCATCATGCTAGATCTCAAACGCCTAGCCGGATAAACAACTTGCAGAGCTCTAGGTAAGACCCTCGTGTCAAAGTTGTGCTTCGATGCAAATGGATATAACATGAAAGAATGCAATGCACTAGTGTCAAAAAGAACTTTTGCAGGAATATCATTAACAGGAAGATTACCCATGATCACTTCTGAAGAATCCTCTGCGTGAGCTGCGTTCATCATGTTGACCTTAGCATGCTTGGGGTTATGCTTGACCACTGCATTGCATGAAGATCTCACAGGAGGAGGAGGTGGAAGGCGCCTTTGGTTGAAACATTTGTTTGCATAGTGCCCTTTCTGTTGACACTTGTTGCAAGTAACCTTGGAGCTTGAGGTTGAGCTTTGTTCTGATAGACTGGGTTGGGTGGGTGGGAAGATCCATTGCCACCTTTGCTCTTTTGCTGGTAGGGCTGGTGAAATAGAGGAGGAGGAGGCAACCAAAACTTCTGTTGCTTAGCTTCCACTTGTGAGGAAGAAGGCTGAACTGTGTCCCTAACTCTCTTCTTAGTTGCCTCACACTTGAGCTGAGCAGCTTCTTGCTTTAGTGCCATATTGTAGAATTGATAAAAATTGCAACATAAAGTCTTAACATTCGAACAAGGATGAACGAATGAATTCCAAAGTAAATCATCACACGTCCATTAAGTTGAGAAGCCACTTAGATAAAGGTAGATGAATAAAGCAACAAGATACGGATATGAACAAATAAGTGGTAAGGATTACACAATCACAAACCAAATACCTGCGGGAAGAAATACTAGAGCTACTTGAATTCCCACCAATAAATCTCCCGAAACTTTCTGGTTATGCAATCAGGTGTTGGGGATACAGGGGAAGCATAATATCTCACCCAAACTAACAAATCCTACATCCAGCTGTATCCATCCTTCAACACATAACCAAGAAACCTTCAAAAACCATGTACCTCAACCTTCGAAAAACATCCGTTATACAAGTTATGACAATACTCCCGAACTCCCTCCCCAGTACTGGGTGGCGTCGAGGTTATCTCACCAACAACTACATAAAAGAGATTTTCGATGTCGGCGAACTCAGGTATTCCAGAACTGCAACGATAAAATTGTGACGACAACACCTCAGAGCTCAACTCCCCCCGGACACTGCCACAACCCCTAAATGTCAAGAGTCACCAAGAACAATGTTCTCGTCACAAAACTATCGGAACGATTCCAAGATACCCGCGTGATCCTAAAAAAATATTCGTGAAATTTGAGGAGAGGAGAGTCAAAACTCGATGTCAGGAGGCCTCACCAGAGCGACGAAGGGGTTTAGGAGTAAAAGAATCCTACTCTCCAATATATACAATCCTAAGACTCAAAACATTCTGATCTATACACAACAACATCAGCGATTCGATCAAGCAGGGGGCTCCTAAGTCGGGGAAGGCTCTGATTACCAACTTGTAACACCCACAATGCAACATGCTACAAGATGAAGATGCACATGATGAGGCCATGATGCAGCAAGATGAACATGATATGAAATGCATGACATGAACAAAAAGCAAATTGAAGACAAAACCCAGGGAATCTCATAACTTAAAGCCGAAAATGGAAAGAGTCGGATTTACAAAAATGGTAAGTTACATCTGGGGTGTTACAAAAAGCTGTCATAGGTTGTGCCATCACGCCGCTTCTTCTGTATCTGGACTGCCTTATCATTGGCAAGACGCCTACTTCTGACTTGAGGACCCCCGCATAAATTTCATGGATCAGGCCAAGCTTCTTGAGCTTGCTGCGTCTGACTTGGTCAAGAAGGGTAATGATGACCCAGCTAACTGGGTGTTTGGAAAACTGTCACTGAGTGTTTCTATGCATCATTCTTTCCTGTGTAGTTTAACTTGAACTTCTGGTACTGCCTTGTATATTTTTCTTTCCATGTTCCTTCATTTGTTTTCTGAAGCGTTGACTTTTGTTTTTGTATGCAGTGGAAGACACATGCTAAGGTTGTGTTCTTTAGGTGTATCAAACGTCCTGTTCTTACTATGCCTCGTGCCGCTGGCCTAGGCAGTCGAACTTTCCCAAGATTTGAATTCTCCCGGGATGTTAATACTGGTGCCCCCTATAGATCCAGGAGGTTCTTCTGCCCGTGTGAGTGCTACAGGTGGCGTGTCTTCCAAGAGATTGTTTGAAGCTGCCAGTGTTTCCCTGGTTAGGATTGACAGTCTTCTTGAAACTGTTTGTGGGGAGTTGGCCTGTGTTCCGACAACTATTGAGCGTCTTAGTCGCGTGGATGGGATTCTTCCTATGGGCCATGGTTTTGATATGCCGAGTCTTCGAAGGAGGTTTTGTCAATTGAAGCTAGATTTCTTAATGAGCTTTGTCAGAGCACTTCCCACCTTCGGACTAGCTTTGGGTGTTCAAGGAAATGCAGGATGCTCGTTGCAATCCTTTTAAAGATGAGGCAAGTGTTGTTGTGAGACAGATTCAGAGGCAAGATTTTGTTCATTTGGGTCGTGAAGCAGGTCACGTGGAGCATACCGAAGAGGTTTGTTTATGTTGGCTTTTGATATTTTTTACATTAATGTCCATTGTTAGCTTTCACTTATTACTATTTTTGGTCATAGATGAACCTTATTGATTTCATGTGTTGTAAACTTTTTCTTTTTAGTACTAGTGTTTCCCAAGTGACCTCCGGACTAGCTTTGAACTTCTGTGATTTCCATAACTGGCCCTTTTTCTTCCCTTTTGTATTAGAGTAGTTTGATATCTGACCTGTTATGCTTACTGTATTTGGACTTCCATTATGTGTCAGTGGTCATAGTTGACCTTCTTTGATTATGTAATGTGAACTTCTGCTGATTAGGTATTTGTGTTCTACATGATTTTTTGTAGGCTGTTGATGATGGTGCTAGGGTTGAGGAGGATGTTTTTCCTGTGCATGAACCTGCTCCTATGCATGAACCTGCCCCTGTGCATGAACCTGCTCCCATGAGTGATGTATTAGTTGATCAGGTTCATGGGAGTGAAAATAAAGTGCCATTTTTCTTGTCCATTTGTCTCATTTTTTATTTTACTAGTTTGTGCATTTTATCACTATGTGCCCCTTTGTAATGACATTCTGTTCTTGCTGTAGATTGATGATGCTTGTGTTCCTCCAGAGAAGGTTGCAGAGAAGTCTGTGTCAGGCACCGGCTGCTCCGATGGGGTGGACCCAACTGAACCTCAGTCATCCATTGGCGCTGAGGTTTCTGATGCTGAGCAGGGCAAGACAGCCGAGGTTTCTAATGCTGAGCAGGGAAAGACAACTGAGGTTTCTAATGCTGAGCAGGGAAAGACAGTTGAGGTTTCTGATGCTGAGCAGGGCAAGACAGCTAGAGATATCATTTTGGACAAATATCCCGTCGAGGCTGCTGTTGAGACTGGTGGTAGTGCTGCTGCAGGCCCGGAGAAGTCTCCTGCAGCAGAGCCATCAGTTGTTGTTGATGCTGGTTCTCCAGCTCTTTCTAGTGCAGCATAACAAATAGTTTTTGTTGTTTTAGATTTTTCAGCTGCTCCAGCTGCTGCTGGTGTCCTTCTCGACGACGCTACAATGTCTACTGGAGATGACGATGAAGAGACTGAAAGCGACAGCTTTGGAGAGGAGGTTGATCAATCTCGTGCTGCCACTGGTCTAGGCTAGAATCCATAAAGAGAGGAGCATGCTTCTCTCTTCTTTCCCCATCCCCGTCCCTTTTATTATTGGTTTTTGTCCATGATATCCCTATGAAACTGCCTGCATGGTGCAAGTTGAATTTCTGGTTTGTGCTTTGTCGTGTGGTTTATAAATAAAGTTAAGTGAACCTGTTTCTACGTGGGGGAAGGTTTGTAATGCATGGGTTGTGATGTTTATAATCCTGTGGTTTTATCTTTTCTGGTGTAGCAGCTGAGATGTGCTTGTGTTTGATTGTCGTGCTTGAATGTTGCTCTTAAATAAATTGTCATGATCTATGTGCTTGAATATTGCTCTTAATTTCTATTTCTTTTGCTGAGCAGATAGTGAACTTTCTGTCGTATGAAAGAAGGTTGATGACATTTATTCCAGTGTAACTAGGCTTAAGAATGATCGTTCTAAGATGTGAGTGCAGTTGGTCAGAACTTACATCCATCTACTACTATGAACTGCCTTTGGTTTCATATCTAAACTTCTTTAATCTATGTTGCTGAACTTCTATATTTCTCTCGTGCTAAAAATCTAGCCTTTTTATACTGGCTGTTGTGATGTAGCTGAACTTCTATGCTTATATGTGTTATGAACTTCTTGAGTTCCTGATGTTGAACTTCTTTTACTTTCTATTGCTTGTTTTAGATCAAAGATTATGTTCCAAAACAACGAGTGTGAAGCTTCTGTTGAAGATGTCGCAATATCTTTTGCCCCTTGCGGAATGCTTCGATCTAATGTGGCTAAGGTTGCATGCTATTGTCTACGTACGAAATACCAGGGATCACACAAACTCATCCTGCCGTATTGGGTTTGTGTAAGTCAACCCTATAGTAATTTCTTTTCTGTTTTGTTCCTTACCATTTTAGTTAGAACTTGTTTGTCTCATTTTGCATTTTTATATGTTTGTGTTGTCTTCATTATTTTAGGATAAGATTTTCAGAGGTCATTTCGATTCCTGAGTGAGGAAGTACTTCTTGGCGACAGGTCCAGATAGCATGGATGCACACGGTTCTGTAAGCAATATCTTGTTCTTTGTATCTGTATTAGTTTGCACTGCGACCCACTCTGATATTAATTTTCAGTTTTTAATGATTTATGTGTTTATGTTGCTTCAGGTTGACCCGCCTGAAATTCCTGCTAACTTGGGTGGTGTTGATCACTCGGTTTCGATATTTCTTGACCTAAAGAATTCAAGGTTCCAGCTTCTCAACTCCCACTATGGACCAAACGATGACTGTGCGGTATGCCTGTTTGGGCGGATGACTGATAACATCAAGAAGCTTTGGAACGATTCCAGCAACGACAGGGAGACACCCTTCAGTCCTATTACTATTTACCATTTCCCTTTGTATTGGATTGATGTCCCCCAGCAGAATAACAAGTATGAGTTCACTTTCTCTCTACCACTTCTGTTTAACTGTAGTTGTATGTAATCTGCGACGTCTTTTATTCGTTGTCTATCTTTTTTGTTCTAACACTGTTCTTTTTTGTGTTTCATGGCAGTATCGACTGCGTATTCTTCATGCTTACGAAAGTTAATTCGTTTCATGATGAGGTTCTTGCAAATTATTCCCATGAAGATATCGCGGATATCAGGAAGACGTGGTTGTACTCAATTGCTTCTTCTAACCTGTTTGAGACAGACTTCCATGGCCTGTTTGGCTACTATACATGTAAGTCTTGAAACCTGGACTCCTTACATGTACTGCATCTTTTATTCTACATGAACTACATTTTTACTTGAACTTGAACTTCTGCTTGAGATCTGGCTGGGCTGCTGGTTTCAGATGGAGATGAGCATTTCTTCTACATGAACTTCATTTTTATCTTTTTATTTTGCTTGTGTATTTTTTTTCGGTACTTTTTCCCTTTCATTGCTTACTTGGACACGAGCATTTCTTCTACTTGAACTTTAGAGATGATACCTTTCTACACTTTTGTTAGCTGTAGTTGAATGTTTTCCAGTTCATCAATTTATCTTGAACTATGCCTTGGGTTGTGCCTGAACTTCATTTAGTTTTTAAATGCAACACATTTTTTAGGTCAGCTTGAGTAGTAACCATGTCATCTATATTAGTTGGACTGTACATTGTGCTGTACCTGAACTTCAGTTATATTTAATGGTCTTTTTTCTCTTCCTTTTCTTTTAAAGTGGAGCCGTTGGAATTGACCGATTACCACTACTCATTCCTCGGGTCATGGGAATACAAGCCTAGGGAGGAATCGATGAGTACAACTCCGAGAGAAGATGATAGCTGTCGAACCCTTATTCCTTCCAAGTTGGGGAAGCAGGCTGTTGGTATTTGCGGTGCTCCAAACACCCCTTGCTCCAGGAAGATTGGTGCAGTCGAAGCAGTCAAAGTAGAGGTGATTTCTTTGGATGATGATTTTCAGAAGATTGCTTACCTGAAGAATGGTAAATCTGCTGCTGGTACTACTACCGGGAGAGGTTGGAAGAATACTGTCATCACCAGGAGGAAACCGGCAATTGAGTCTGGCAACATAACTTCCTCCAAGAGAGCATCAAGATTGCCTTTGAAGTGGCATTCTCCTGTCGCTCCCCTAAATAAATACAGTTACCCTCATCTATTCGAGGCCCGGAGGCCTGAATAATTATTCTGAGTGAGTTTTCTTCTTATTATTTTCGGTGCTGCCAGATATTCTACTTTGTTCTGAACTTCTGTTGTTATAGTATGTGAACTTCTGTTCATTTCTCCTTGCCTTGGAGTTATAATGTCTGAACTTCTGTTGATATCTAAACTTCTGTTCATCTCTCCTTTCCTTTGAGTTATAGTATCTCAACTTGTGTTTGTTATTGTATCTAAACTTCTAATATTTTTTCCCGTCCTTCTAAATCTGTAGCACAAGCTACTGCATGTTTACCATCCCTGGGAATGTGATTGAACTCACAGGACGTGTCCTTTATACTCTTTTCGGTGAATGGCAGCAGATGGAAGGAGACATAATGGATTATCTCATAAACTTGCGGAAGGATAAGCCGGAGACCTCTGAGATCTTCTCTTGTGCTGACAGGGTTGTACTTAGTCCCTACTTCATACATGTTTTAGTTCTTTGCACCCTATCTCCCTTTTTTTCTCTAGTATTGTTGTAGTGGCATTTGGGAGGTGTTTTAATTCTGTTTTTGTGAATGCACAGTATTGTCTGGAGTATGATTTTTTTTGCGGCAATAGTTCCAAAGTTCGATGCAATTTTTTTTGCTAATCTCCTTTGAATGTCTGTTCACTAGTAAGAAGACCTTCTTAATGCAAAGCTGGTTAGGTTTTCATAACTCTTGCTTTTTTTAATTTTATGTACATCCTTTTGCTGAGTTTGTCAAGAAGTTTTTGTTCATCTTTGTTGTTCAATAACTATGCTTTATAGTTTGTGTTCACCGTTTCTTTCATTCTTGGCAGTTTTTTTGATACTATTCAAGCCAATTGACACATTGGCGCACTACAGTGTGTATGTGCCGAATAGATATCGTGGGAGCATTGACATCCTTGATTCAGTTCCTTACACTAATAAGGGAATGTTACGAAGAAGTTTCCACGGAGACTGCCAAAATATCGTGAGTGTTTCTTAGCCTAAACCTCCTTTCATATTTGCTTGTTTGACACGAAGTTTATTATGCCTTCTATTGACAAAATATGTTTCTGTCTCTATTTTGGTAATACTGCTTGAACTGACTATCATTTGACAGTTGAACTTCTGATATTTGTTTAGCTGGATCTTATGCAAGTGTCGCTTTTATGTACCCAAACTTAACTATTTTCGTTAACATGTTTTTGACTTCATCTTATTTGTCATTTTTGGTAGATCAAGAGATTTGTTGGGTTGCTCGAGGAGGTGTACGACAAGGTTGCGTACAAAGTGAGCAAGCAGCCTAACTGGGCGAATATTGCAAAGAGGCCAACTTTTATCAACATTCCAAAGCAAGTGAATAATGATTGTGGTTTCTTTGCCGTGAAGTTCTGCTCTACATATGATGGCGATGAGCTTGTTGATGATTTTGGTGATGTGAAGGTATGTTTTGTCCTTGTTCTTGTCTCATCATCCTTTTTTTCTTGTGTGTGTTTGCTGAGATGCTCCTGATGTGGTTTTAGTTATCCTTTACTAAACCATCATTTCATTTCTTGTTGGCAGACTGTTGCAGATGACTGGAAGGCCGAGTTCATGCACGCTCTAATCTTTAGCAAGAAGAATGAAATCATGCATACAGAGCACTGGTGCACGTCGGTCCTAAACAAACGGTTTTTAACCCCTTTCCACGACGGCATTTGGAACCGTCGCCAAGTGAGTGTGTGCGATAGCGTGTCCTTCGCACACGACCCATAAATCGTCGGGGATAGGCCCTCCTGGGACCTAGGCTGGGGCCGTGTGCCATCGGGCGAGGCATCGAAACCAAATTATTTCCATAGGTATGTACATCCCACACGGTAATCCAAGAAAATCATTTCCGTAGGTATGTACATCCCAAATGGTGAATCACAAAAAAACATTTCCGTTTGTATGTATATCACAAACAGTCAATCCAAAGAATACGTTTCTGTTCTTATGTACATCCCACACAGTCAATCCAGGGAACACGTTTCCGTTCGGACGTACATCCCACACAGTTTTATGTGTAGGCTCGTGTGTGAAAGGTCTAACTATCACACACGGTTTGCCATGGTTAACTGTTTGCTTTTATCAACTATATCACACATGATTTGATGAAGAAAACTATGTGGCATTGGGCTATCCATCGCAAGTGCTTTTTCTGCTAGAACCGTTTGCAAAGGTGCATGACACATTTAGCAGGTTTATTGGTTTACAATTAATAATTCCAGTATTATGCAAATTCACATTGCATATCGAACAGCTGTTGGCCAATTTCATATCAGGCACATAAATATATTATAACATGACAGTACGGTAGCTACAGGAAAACAACACAGTACAACATATAGCTAGTTCAACTTCATAAGAAAAACATATTCATTTCTCTAATCGAGATCCTCCAGGCTTGTCTTATCCACCTATGCTTTCAGTTCAGTAAGAACCCGTTTTGCATGGGCCAACTGGGAAAGTGCCTCCTCCTTCGCCAACACCATCTTAGCAAAGTCTGATTTAAAAGATCTGAGCTCATTCTCCACCTTCAACTTTTTATCCCGCATCTTGAAATATGCTTCAGCATTGACAACACTTTCTCTAAGCCTACGTGTCTTCTCTTCCTCATACATGCTCCAGAGCTTCGCTAGGCACATCTTCAAATACTTTGGCCACTCTTGATCAACCCACTCCAAGTAAGAGCACTTCCGTTCATCCTATAATGTTTAAAACTAGATCAGTAAAAATTGTAGGGGAAATGGGTTTATAGAAACATAGAAAATCACCGATGCTTATCTAGAAAAACTAAAGAACCATGTTAATTATGACATATCTTCTAAAAAAGATCAATGTGCAAATAAAATAATTGGTACCGAGACAACAACCAAATTCTGGAACATCATAAGCTATAATTAACTACAACGACGCTACAAGTTCTTACTCATGTACAATAAATAACAAATTGAACATTTTATGAGGAAGGTAAATATAACTGCAACAACATAGCGACAGTGTTTGGATGACAGCAAATTGATATTAACAGGTGTGTACATGGACAAATTTAGTAACATGTAACTAATAGCCCTAAGGTCGTCCATTATGTATGCCAAAACTGGGGTAAAGACAACTATTGCTACATCCCGCACCGGTGCCCTGCACTGGCGAGCCGATGCAGCAGAAAAAAAATCAGGGACCCGGATTCTGGAGCACGTAGTTGCTCCGATGCCCAGTTCCTTCGTGCCATAAAGATTTAGTATTTTATTGCTTGGCTGCTCAGATGTGTGGACCAAAGTTGGCTGCACAAACTACTGAAGCGGTGCCAAATAATTTTCTAATGGCACCGCTGATGAGATGGCAACAATTTAAGATACTAGGTACAAACTGTGACACAGTCTTAGGATGCGCTTGGTTGAAGGTGTGGTATGAATGGGTTGGGACCGTGACAGTGTCTGAATCACATCTAACAAATGATTTGTAACAACGAAAGAGGGTCTAACCTTCTCTGCACATGACAGAAACTTCCTCCCACTGTCCATAGAATCAAACGCAACTAGCTTCACGCATGGAGATTGATGGTGACAACGAGCAGATAGATCTTCAGCCGCCCCTCTCCTTTCGTTTCCACTTATGGTCTTAGGGAGCTACAAGAGGAAAAAATGACTCAAATCGACCACCTGGTAAAAACCCTTCATTCCAAGTCATATCCCAAGAGAGAGAAGATAGGCATACCCGGGTGGTGAAGGAGTAGTCACCGGAGGAGGAACTGTTGGAGATGTCTTTGAAGAAGACCATGGTGATCCCAGCGGTAGGATGCGAGACGGCGAGAGCGAGGAAGCGAATATAGCTTAGCAAGGAAGGAAGGAAGTAGGAAACAGAGGAAATGTGACTCGTGGTCGGGGAGAAAAGGGGGTTGGGAAGAGGGGAAGGCGGCGGGGGTAGATGATACGTCTCCAACGTATCTATAATTTTTGATTGTTCCATGCTATTATATTATCTGTTTTGGATGTTAATGGGATTATTTATACACTTTTATATTATTTTTGGGACTAACCTACTAACCTAAGGCCTAGTGCAAATTGCTGTTTTTTTGCCTATTTCAGTGTTTCGCAGAAAAGGAATATCAAACGGAATCCAAACGGAATGAAACCTTCGGGAGAGTTATTTTTGGAACAAACGTGATCCAGGGGACTTGGAGTGGACGTCAAGAAATCAACGAGGAGGCCACGAGGCAGGGAGGCACACCTGCCCCCTGGGCGCGCCCCCACCCTCGTGGGCCCCTCGTGGCTCCACCGACCTACTTCTTCCTCCTATATATATCCATATACCCCGAAAACATCCAGGAGCATCATGAAACCCTATTTCCACCGCCGCAAGCTTCTGTACCGAAGAGATCCCATCTTGGGTCCTTTTCCGGAGCTCCGCCGGAGGGGGAATTAATCACGGAGGGCTTGTACATCAACACCATAGCCTCTCCGATGATGTGTGAGTAGTTTACCACAGACCTTCGGGTCCATAGTTATTAGCTAGATGGCTTCTTCTCTCTCTTGGGATCTCAATACAATGTTCTCCTCAATCTTCTTGGAGATCTATTTGATGTAACTCTTTTTGCGGTGTGTTTGTCGAGATCCGATGAATTGTGGGTTTAAGATCAAGTTTATCTATCCACAATATTTTAATCTTCTCTGAAATCTTTTATGTATGATTTGTTATCTTTGCAAGTCTCTTCGAATTATCAGTTTGGTTTGGCCTACTAGATTGATCTTTCTTGCAATGGGAGAAGTTCTTAGCTTTGAGTTTAATCTTGTTGTGTCCTTTCCTAGTGACAGCAGGGGCAGCAAGGCATGTATTGTATTGTTGCCATCGAGGATAAAAAGATGGGGTTTATATCATATTGCTTGAGTTTATCTCTATACATCATGCCATCTTGCTTAATGCGTTACTCTGCTTTTATGAACTTAATACTCTAGATGCATGCTGGATAGCGGTCGATGTGTGGAGTAATAGTAGTAGATGCAGAATCGTTTCGGTCTACTTGTCGTGGCCGTGATGCCTATATACATGATCATGCCTAGATATTCTCATAATTATGTGGTTTTCTATTAATTACCCGACATTAATTTGTTTACCCACTTTAATATTTATGCTATCTTGAGAGAAGCTACTAGTGAAACCTATGGCCCCCGGGTCTATCTTTTATCATATAAGTTTCCAATTTATTTTATCTCGCAATCTTTACTTTCAATCTATATCATAAAAATAGCAAAAATATTTATCTCATTATTATTATCTCTATCAGATCTGACTCTCGTAAGTGACCAAGTAGGGCTTAACAACCCCTTTATCGCGTTGGTTGCGAGGTTCTTATTTGTTTGTGTAGGTATGAGGGACTTGCGTGTAGTCTCCTACTGGATTGATAGCTTGGTTCTCAAAAACTAAGGGAAATACTTATGCTACTTTGCTGCATCACCCTTTCCTCTTCAAGGGAAAACCAACACAGTGCCTAAGAGGTAGCAAGAAGGATTTCTGGCACCGTTACCGAGGAGATCTAATCACAAGTCAAGACATACCAAGTACCCATCAAAAACTCTTATCCCTCGCATTACATTATTTGCCATTTACCTCTTGTTTTCCTCTCCCCCACCTCGCCCTTGCCGTTTTGTTTGCCCTTTTTCCGTTCGCATTCTTACCGTATGTATCTTTGTTTGTGTTTCCATGTGCCTTCTATTTGCTTGCATCTTTGCTTGCTAAAAATCTATTGATATGGATCCACTTGAAGTGTTCTACTTGGATCATCTTCGATCCTTATGCGCTCGTGCTGAAACTCCAACTAGCTTAGTTGATGGAAAATCTTTAGATGAACATGCTCATTTTGTGCGTCACCGTTTGTCTTAAAAGGGGAGACTCTTATAGGATCAAATAAATAGATTGATGTGTTATGCTTGGAGTCTTTGTGGAATTTATGATTTTACTTGTTGCTCTAAGAACCCTAAAAACACCTCCCCTACCTATGTGAGTTTATTGATAATGAAATCTTATCTTCTTATGCAAAAGGTGTTTATAGTTACTACGATATCGAACAAATTGAAGAATTTGTTTCTTTTAAGGGTGCTTATGAAGTTCCTTCTTTGATTGAAAAGTTTGATATTACTCTCTACGAATCTGAAAACCTTGACATACTTAAATATTGCTATAAAAACTATGCTCATAATGTCTATGTCAAAGAATTTATTTAAAGAATGACCACTGCTTTGGAAGAAAATAATGATATGCATGAATCTATAGATAATTATGATTCCGATGATTTGATTGAAATATCCCTTGATGAAGATGATGCTTGCTATTCTTGTGGCCATGATGCCAATATTTATGAAGATGAATTTGCTATAGTACCTTATGTTAAACATGAGATTGTTGCTATTGTACCCATACTTGATGGTTCCTTCGATGAAAAGCATGATTGTAATGATGTTATTATAAATTCTATTAATGTCCATTGTGCTAATAATATGCAAAACCCTGAGCTTGGGGAGGCTAGTTTTGCTATGTCCACTACTTGTTGCAATGACCATGATTGGGGTGATTCCTCTTATGATCTTGAAAATTTATTTAAGCCCCATGATGAATATGAGATTGGTAATAGTGTTTGCAATATTATTGAAAGTGGGAAGAGTGTGAACTTTAGATCCCATATATTTGTAGAATGTTCAATCTTATGAAATTTTTATAAAAGTGGGTTTGGAGAGGTCATGACTTTAGTTAATTTTAATCCCACTATTTTGGAAGAGTGTCAACTTTGCATACATGTGGATCGTGCTAAGAATATGTTTTGTGATAGCTATATTGTTGAATTTGCTTATGATCCTACATGTAATTATTATGAGAGAGGAAAATATGGTTGTATAAATTCTCATGTTATAAAATTACCTCTCGTTATGTTGAGATTGCTTTTGTTTCTTTCTTCTTCCTTGCATATGGTAGTTTTTGTTTGTCTTGATAATTTGTTTGCTTATATAATGCATATGAATAGGAAGTATGTTAAACTTAGATGCGATTTTCATATGTTCCATGATGCTCCCTTCGTGTTTCAATTGCTATCTTTCATGTGAGCATCATTAAAATTATAGATGCCTAGCTAGGGGTGTTAAAAGATAGCGCTTGTTGGGAGGCAACCCAATTTTATTTTTGTTTCTTGCTTTTTGGTTCTGTTTAGTGATAAATAATTCATATAACCTCTTTTTAGATATGCTTTTATGCTTTTAATTAGTGTTTGTACCAAGTAGAACCTTTGGGAAGACTTGGGGGATGTTTTTGCGATCTTGCTGTAAAAAACAGAAACTTTAGCGCTCACGAGATTTGCTGCCCTTTTTTTTACTGGGGAGTGCTACTAGGTTGATTCTTTTTGAATATGATTAATAGACAAATTCCTCACACCCAAAAATTTATTTTAGAATTTTTGGGGTTACATAAGTATTCGAAATCTACATATTACTACAGACTGTTCTGTTTTTGACAGATTCTGTTTTTCGCGTGTTGTTTGCTTATTTTGATGAATCTGTGGCTAGTATCGGAGGTTATGAACCATAGAGAAGTTGGAATTCAGTAGGCTTAACACCAATAAAAATAAATAATGAGTTCATTACAATACCTTAAGTGGTGGTTTGTTTTCTTATACTAACGGAGCTCATGAGATTTTTTGTTTAAGTTTTGTGTTGTGAAGTTTTCATGTTTTGGGTAAAGGTTTGATGGATTATGGATCAAGGAGTGGCAAGAGCCTACGCTTGGGGATGTCCAAGGCACCCCAAGGTAAAATTCAAGGACAACCAAAAGCCTAAGCTTGGGGATGCCCCGGAAGGCATCCCCTCTTTCGTCTTCTTCCATCAGTAACTTTACTTGATGCTATATTTTTATTCACCACATGATAATGTGTTTTGCTTGGAGCGTCTTGTATGATTTGAGTCTTTGATTTTTAGTTTAACACAATCATCCTTGCTGTACACACCTTTTGGGACGGACACACATGAATTAGAATTTATTAGAATACTCTATGTGCTTCACTTATATCTTTTGACCTAGATAATTTTGCTCTAGTGCTTCACTTATACCTTTTAGAGCATGATGGTGGTTTTAGTTATAGAAATTATTGATCTCTCATGCTTCACTTATATTATTTTGAGAGTCCTTTAAAACAGCATGGAAATTTGCTTTGGTTATGAAATTAGTCCAAATATGATAGGCATCCAAGATGGGTATAATAAAAACTATCATAGAAAGTGCATTGAATACTATGAGAAGTTCGATAATTGATAATTGTTTTGAGATATAAAGATGGTGGTATTAGAGTGTGCTAGTTGAGTAGTTGTGAATTTGAGAAATACTTGTGTTAAAGATTGCAAGTCCCGTAGCATGCATGTATGGTAACCGCTGTGTAACAAATTTGAAACATGAGGTTTTCTTTGATTGTCTTCCTTATGAGTGGCGGTCGAGGACAAGGGATGGTATTTTCCTACCAATCAATCCCCCTAGGAGCATGCGCGTAATGCTTGGTTTTTGATTACTTGTAGATATTTGCAATAATTATGCAAGTTCTTTATGACTAATGTTGAGTCCATGGATAATACGCACTCTCACCCTTCCATCATTGCTAGCCTCTTCGGTATCGTGCATTGCCCTTTCTCACCTTGAGAGTTGGTGCAAACTTCACCGGTGCATCCAAACCCCGTGATATGATACGCTCTGTCACACATAAGCCTCCTTATATCTTCCTCATAACAGCCACCATACCTACCTATTATGGCATTTCCATAGCCATTCCGAGATATATTGCCATGCAACTTCCCACCGTTTCATTTATGACACGCTTCATCATTGTCATATTGCTTTGCATGATCATGTAGTTGGCATCGTGTTTATGGCAAAGCCACCATGCATAATTTATCATACATGTCACTCTTGATTCATTGCCCTTCCCAGTACACCGCCAGAGTCATTCATATAGAATCATATTTTGTTCTAGTATCGAGTTGTAATCATTGAGTTGTACATAAATAGAAGTGTGATGATCATCATTAATAGAGCATTGTCCCCCAAAGAAGAGAAGGCCAAATAAAAAAAGAAAGGTCAAATAAAAAAGAAAGTCCCAAAAAAAGAAGAATAAAAAAAGAGAATAAAAAGGGATAATGCTACTATCCTCTTTTTCCACACTTGTGCTTCAAAGTAGCACCATGCTCTTTATGATAGAGAGTCTCTTGTTTTGTCACTTTCATATACTAGTGGGAATTTTTCATTATAGAACTTGGCTTGTATATTCCAACAATGGGCTTCCTCAAATGCCCTAGGTCTTCATGAGCAAGCAACTTGGATGCACACCCACTTAGTTTCTTTTGTTGATCTTTCATACATTTATAGCTCTAGTGCATCCGTTGCATGGCAATCCCTACTCCTTGCATTGAGATCAATTGATGGGCATCCCCCTAGCCCATTGATTAGCCGCGTCGATGTGAGACTTTCTCCTTTTTTGTATTCTCCACATAACCCCCATCATCATATTCTATTCCACCCATAGTGCTATATCCATGGCTCACGCTCATGTATTGCGTGAAAGTTGAAAAAAGTTTGAGATTACTTAAGTATGAATCAATTACTTGGCTTGTCATCGGGGTTGTGCATGATGAGAGCATTCTTGTGTGATGAAAATGGAGCATGACCAAAATATATGATTTTGTAGGGATGAACTTTCTTTTACCATGTTATTTTGAGAAGATATGATTGCTTAGTTAGTATGCTAGAAGTATTATTATTTTTATGTCAATATTAAACTTTTTTATTGAATCTTTAGGATCTGAACATTCATGCCACAATAAAGAAAATTACATTGAGAATTATGTTGGGTAGCATTCCACATAAAAAATTCTGTTTTTATCATTTACCTACTCGAGGATGAGAAGGAATTAAGCTTGGGGATGCTTGATACGTCTCCAACGTATCTATAATTTTTTATTGTTCCATGCTATTATATTATCTATTTTGGATGTTAATGGGATTATTTATACACTTTTATATTATTTTTGGGACTAACCTACTAACCCAAGGCCCAACGTATCTATATGAAACCCTATTTCCACCGCCGCAACCTTCTGTACCCAAGAGATCCCATCTTGGGGCCTTTTTCGGAGCTCCGTCAGAGGGGGAATCGATCATGGAGGGCTTCTACATCAACACCATAGCCTCTCCGGTGATGTGTTAGTACTTTACCAAAGACCTTCGGGTCCATAGTTATTAGCTAGATAGCTTCTTCTCTCTATTTGGATCTCAATACAATGTTCTCCTTGATCTTCTTGGAAATCTATTTGATGTAACACTTTTCGCGATGTGTTTGTCGAGATACGATGAATTGTGGGTTTATGATCAAGTTTATCTATGAACAATATTTGATTCTTGTCTAAAATCTTTTATATATGATTTGTTATCTTTGCAATTCTCTTTGAATTATCAGTTTGGTTTGGCCTACTAGATTGATATTTCTTGCAATGGGAGAAGTGCTTAGTTTTGGGTTCAATCTTGCGGTGTCCTTTCCTAGTGACAGCAGGGGCAGCAAGGCACATATTGTATTATTTCTATCAAGGATAAAAACATGGGGTTTATATCATATTTATTGAGTTTGTCCCTCTACATCATATCATCTTGCTTAATGCGTTACTCTGTTCTTATGAACTTAATACTCTAGATGCATGCTGGATAGCGGTCGATGTGTGGAGTAATAGTAGTAGATGCAGAATCGTTTTGGTCTACTTGTCGCGGATGTAATGCCTATATACATGATCATGCCTAGATATTCTCATAATTATGCACTTTTCTATCAATTGCTCGACAGTAATTTGTTCACCCACCGTAATATTTATGCTATCTTGAGAGAAGCCACTAGTGAAACCTATGGCCCCCGGGGTCGATCTTTTATCATATAAGTTTCCAATCTATTTTATTTCGCAATCTTTACTTTTAATCTATATCCTAAAAATACCAAAAATATTTATCTCATTATTATTATCTCTATCAGATCTCACTCTCGTAAGTGACCTTGAAGGGCTTGACAACCCCTTTATAGTGTTGGTTACGAGGTCCTTATTTGTTTGTGTTGATACAAGGGACTTGTGGGTAGTATCCTACTAGACTGATACCTTGGTTCTAAAAAACTGAGGGAAATACTTACTCTACTTTGCTGCATCACCCTTTCCTCTTCAAGGGAAAACCAACGCAGTGCTCAAGAGGTAGCAGTAGATATTTTGGCCGTAGGCCAAAATTTTTGAAATGTGGAGGGAAACTTTGAGCGCGGTGCCGCCGGACTATTCACTTTGAACGATTGTATGCATCGCAAACGATTCTTCCGGTTTACGCGCATGGGATTAGTTTGATAATTCCAATTTTGGTAGAAATTTCCCAGGGCACGTCATTGCATAATTTAACATCGCTTGCTAATTTGGGCACACAAAAAAGCGTACAGCAGACAGATCACACTTACCGAATCGAGCAATTTTTGTAATTAAACAGAGCCAGTTGACCTAAACATTGCTAAACAAAAGACTAGCATTAAAAACAAAGCCTTAGTACGCATAAATTTAACAAATCTGCCACCGCGTCGGCCTATGCATCACCGGTGTGAGATGAGATGTTGATGACTTATCCTGGCGAAGTCGACCGCGTCCCCCTACTGAAGTCGACCGCGTCCTTGTCCTCGGCGCCGCCCTCAAGGTTGAAGTACTCATAGTAGTGGTTGCCCCAGAGCTCGCGTTGGTACTGCATCACCGATTCCTCGACGGACAGACTCTTGTCTACCTCGACCTTGGCCATGCGCAACTCCTCCTCCTGGCGCTCCTCGATCTCCGCCACCTCCTACATCTCCAGCTCCCGCTCGGCGACCTCATGAGGAAGTAGGTGCTCCATGGCCACCACCGCCTTTTCAGACGTGGGTTGCATGCTAGAGTCCAAGGTGTCGTGGAATATCTTGGCATGTGCATCCTCGATCTTGGCGTGGATGGCATCGAACCGGGCCAGGGCGACATCAGCGGCACGGACGACAGCTCGAGCGCTCTCGGACTTTGCAGCCACAGTCACAGCAGCAGCTGCAGCCGTCTCGGCTGCTGCAGCTACCCTGTCGGCTGCCGCAGACGCCCTCTCGGCGGAAGTGACCGCGCTCAATGCGGATGCGGCGGCACTCTCGGCGCAGGTGGCGGCGCACGGGGCGATGCGGCCATCATACGGGCCTTCACGAAGCGTTTCGACGGCGTCATCTTTGCAAGAAGGGGGTGCAGGAATGGGGGTCAGGATTCTTGGATTCGGGGGTTGCCAGCACTGGAGCAGACGAGCCAGCGAAGCTTAAGAAGGGAGACTTAAATAGACCCGGATATTTTCATCGCAAACGGTTCCTCAAAAACAACTGTGTGTTATGTTGTAGATATTTTTTATTAGCTGCGAAAGACGAATTTGGAGTACAGTGGTAACGGATGGTACTGTTTTAATTGTACGAGAAATTTTGTAGTACTAATACAACTGTCATGTCAAATTTTGAAAAATTTCAGGGGTCATTTGACCTTTTAAGATAGTACGAATACAACTGTCATGACCGTAATTGAAATTTGAACTACATGTACATGCAACAGCTAACCATAATGGTTTGAAACCTCAAATTTTGTGTACTTGTGTGCGATTTAATTCTATGCACCGTAAATTGGAAGGAATTTTCCAACATATTGGTCTCAAGGCAATGACACAATTAAGCATGGAGTGATATGGCATTTTAATTCCAAATTTAAAAAAATCAGAAACACATGAAACCTTGGTTGATGTAATGTCATGCCACCAAGAAGATGTGGTAAAAAAATTGGCATGTTTGACGAAACTTTGGACACACACCCCTCATAAACCGAAGGAACTCACTAGAAGGCTTGTGGTTCCAAGAGGGAACAATGCATGTTTGATGACGAACAGGAGATAGCTTCCTCTTACGGCCTTCAATTTTTTTCTACGTCTAACATGCACTACTACAACTGTAATGTAAAATTTTTGAAAATTCTATGGGCCATTTGACCTTTTAAAAAATTTAAGTAATTTTCTATCCATTTAATGACCGTAATTCAAATTTAACTACATCTACATGCAATGCCTAACCAAAACGGTTTGAAAAATCATATTTGTGTACTTGTGTGCAAGTTAATTCCATGTGTAGTAAATTAGACGGAATTTTCAAACACATTGGTCTCACGACATGGAGACATGCATACGGATGCATGGAGTGACATGGCATTTTAATTCCAAAAAATTTAAAAAATGATCAGTAAAACATGAAACCTTGGTTTATTTAATGTCATGCCACCAAGATTATATGGTAAAAAATTTGGCCTATTTGACGAAAGTTTGGACAGACACCCCTCACAAACCAGAGCAACTCACTAGAAGGTTCGTGCTTCCGAGAGGGAACAATGCATGTTTGATGACGAACGGGAGATAGCTTCCTCTTACGGCCTTCAATTTTTTTCTACGTCTAACATGCACCAATACAACTTTCATGTCAAATTTTTGAAAATTTAAGGGGTCATTTGACCTTTTAAAGACATTTAAGTGATTTTCTAGCCATTTAATGACCGTAATTGAAATTTGAACTACACGTAGATGCAATAGCTAACCATAATGGTTTGAAAACTCATATTTTGTGTACTTGTGTGCGATTTAATTCCATGCGCAGTAAATTGGAAGGAATTTTCAAACATATTATTCTCAAGGCTATGACACAATTAGGCATGGAGTGTCATGGCATTTTGATTCCAAAAAATTAAAAAAATATCAGATACACATGAAACCTTGGTTGATGTAATTAATGTCATGCCACCAAGATGGTGTGGTAAAAAATTGGCATGTTTGATGAAAGTTTGGACACACGCCCGTCACAAACCGGAGCAACTCACTAGAAGGCTCATGATTCGGAGAGGGAACAGTGCATGTTTGATGACGAGCGGGAGATAGCTTCCTCTTACGGCCTTCAATTTTTTCTACATCTAACATGCACTACTACAACTATAATGTGAAATTTTTGAAAATTCTAGGTGTCATTTGACCTTTTAAAAAATTTAAGTGATTGTCTAGCCATTGAATGACCGTATTTCAAATTTGAACTACATCTACATGCAACGCCTAACCAAAACGGTTTGAAAAATCATATATGTGTACTTGTGTGCAAGTTAATTCCATGTGCAGTAAATTAGAAGGAATTTTCAAACATATTGGTCTCATGACATGGACACATGCATACATATGCATGGAGTGACCTGACATTTTAATTCCAAAAAATTAAAAGAATGATCAGAAAAACATGAAACCTTGGTTGATTTAATGTCATGCCACCAAGATGATGTGGTAAAAAATTGACCCGTTTGACGGAAGTTTGGACACACACCCCTCACAAACCGGAGCAACTCACTTGAAGGTTTGTGGTTCCAAGAGGGAATGATGTCTACTACACAACCTTCTTCTTGTAGATGTTGTTGGGCCTCCAAGTGTAGAGATTTGTAGGACAGTAACGAATTTCCCTCAAGTGGATGACCTAAGGTTTATCAATCTATGGGAGGCGTAGGATTAAGATGGTCTCTCTCAAACAACCCCACAACCAAATAACAAAGAGTCTCTTGTGTCCCCAACACACCTAATACAATGGTAAATTGTATAGGTGCACTAGTTCGGCGAAGAGATGGTGATACAAGTGCAATATGGATGGTAGATATAGGTTTTTGTAATACGAAAATATAAAAACAGCAAGGTAGCAAGTGGTAAAAGTGAGCGTAAATGGTATTGCAATGCTAGGAAATAAGGCCTAGGGTTCATAATTTCACTAGTGCAAGTTCTCTCAACAATAATAACATAATTGGATCATATAACTATCCCTCAACATGAAACAAAGAGTCACTCCAAAGTCACTAGTAGCAGAGAACAAATGAAGAGATCATTGTAGGGTATGAAACCACCTCAAAGTTATCCTTTCTGATCGATCTATTCAGGAGTCCGTAGTAAAATAACATGAAGCTATTCTTTCCGTTCAATCTATCCTATAGTTCATACTAGAATAACACCTTAAGACAAAAATCAACCAAAACCCTAATGTCACCTAGATACTCCAATGTCACCTCAATTATCCATGGGTATGATTATGCGGTAGGCATCACACAATCTCAGATTCATCTATTCAACCAACATAAAGAACTTCAAGGAGTGCCGCAAAGTTTCTACCGGAGAGTCAGGACGAAAACGTGTGCCAACCCCTATGCATAAGTTCACGAGGTCATGGAACTCGCAAGTTAATCACGTAAACATACATCAAGTGGATCACATGAATATCACATTGTCACCACAGATAAGCATATGCAAGACATACATCAAGTGTTCTCAAATCCTTAAAGACTCAATCCGATAAGATAACTTCAAAGGGAAAAACTTAGTCCATTACAAGAGAGTAGAGGGGGAGAAACATCATAAGATCCAACTATAATAGCAAAGCTCGTGATACATCAAGATCGTGCAAATCAATAACATGAGAGAGAGAGAGAGAGACCAAACACATAGCTACTGGTACATTCCCTCAGCCCCGAGGGTGAACTACTCCCTCCTCATCATGGAGAGCGCCGAGATGATGAAAACGGCCACCGGAGAGGGATTCCCCCCTCCGGCAGGGTGCCGGAAAGGGGTCTAGATTGGTTTTCGATGGCTATAGAGGCTTGAAGCGGCGGAACTCCTGATCTAGGTTATGTTCTGGATGTTTGGGTATATATAAGACGTGTTGGAGTCGGGAACAAGTCAGGGGGGTCCCCGAGGCGGCCAAGAGGTAAGGGGCGCGCCCATGGGTAGGGCGCGCCCCCACCCTCGTGGGTGCCTCAGGACTCGTCTGGCCCATCTCCAGTACTCTGTGGGCTTCTTCTGGTCCAAAAATCATCTCCGTGAATTTTCAGGTCAATTGGACTCCGTTTGGTTTTCCTTTTCTGCAATACTCAAAAACAAGGAAAAAAACAGAAAATGGCACTGGGCTCTAGGTTAATAGATTAGTCCCAAAAATCATATAAAATAGCATATAAATGCATATAAAATATCCTAGATGGATAATATAATAGCATGGAACAATCAAAATTAAAGATACGTTGGAGAAGTATTAGGGAACAATGCATGTTTGATGACGAACAGGAGATAACTTCCTCTTATGACCTTCAATTTTTTTTCTACGTCTAACATGCACTAATACTACTGTCATGCGATTGAAAATTTCAGGAGTCATTTGACCTTTTAAATACATTTAAGTGATTTTCTAACCATTTAATTACCATAATTCAAATTTGAACTACATCTACATGCAACACCTAACCATAACGGTTTCAAAAATCATATGTTTGTGTACTTGTATGAGAGTTAATTCCATGTGCAGTAAATTAGAAAGAATTTTCAAACATATTGGTCTCAAGGCATGGGCACACATTCATGGAGTAGCATGGCATTTTAATACCAAAAAATTAAAAAATGATCAGAAAAACATGAAACCTTGCTTGATTTAATGTCATGCCACCAAGATTATGTGGTAAAAAAAATTGGCCTATTTGACGAAAGTTTGGACACACACCCTCACAAACCGGAGCAACTCACTAGAAGGCTCGCGGTTCCGAGAGGGAACAATACGTGTTTGATGACGAACGGGAGATATCTTCCTCTTATGGCCTTCAATTTTTTCTATGTTTAACATGCACTACTACAACTGTAATTGAAAATTTGCAAAATTCCAGGGGTCATTTGACATTTTAAAGACATTTAAGTGATTTTCTAGCCATTTAAATCAAATTTCAACTACATCTACATGCAATGCCTAACCATAATGGTTTGACAAATCATATTTGTGTATTTGTGTGCGAGTTAATTCCATGTTCAGTAAGTTAGAAGGAATTTTCAAACATATTGGTCTCACGACATGGATACATACATATGTATGCATGGAGGGACATGGCATTTTAATTCCAAAAAATTAAAAAAATATCAGAATCACATGAAACCGTGGTTGATGTAATGTCATGCCACCAAGATGATGTGGTAGAAAAATTGGCATGTTTGAAGAAAGTTTGGACACCCACCCCTCACAAACCGGAGCAACTCACTAGAAGGCTCGTGATTCCGAGAGGGAACAATGCATGTTTGATGACGAACAGGAGATAGCTTCCTCTTACGGCCTTCAATTTTTCTCTACGTCTAACATGCACTACTACAACTGTAATGTGAATTTTTTGTAAATTCTAGGGGTCATTTGACCTTTTAAGAAATTTAAGTGATTTTCTAGCCATTTAATGGCCGTAATTCAAATTTGAACTACATATACATGCAACGCCTAGCAAAAACAATTTAAAAAATCATATATGTGTACTTGTGTGCAAGTTAATTCCATGTGCAGTAAATTAGAAGGAATTTTCAAACATATTGGTCTCACGACATGGACACATGCATACGTATGCATGGATTGACATGGCATTTTAATTCCAAAAAATTAAAAAAATGATCAGAAAAACATGAAACATTGGTCGATTTAATGTCATGCCTTCAAGATGATGTGGTAAAAAATTGGCCTGTTTGACGAAAGTTTGGACACACACCCCTCACAAACCGGAGCAACTCACTAGAATGTTCGTGGTTCCGATAGGGAACAATGCATGTTTGATGATGAACGGGAGATAGCTTCCTCCTACGGCCATCAACTTTTTTTCTACGTCTAACATGCACAAATACAACTGTCATGTGAAATAATTTCAGGGGTCATCACCTTTTAAAGATATATATAAGTGATTTTCTAACCATTTAATGACCGTAATTCAAATTTGAACTACATCTACATGCAATGCCTAACCATAACGGTTTGAAATATCATAATTTTGTGTACTTGTGTGCGAGTTAATTCTGTGTGCCGTAAATTAGAAGGAATTTTCAAACATATTGGTCTCAAGGCATGGGCACACATGCATGGAGTAGCATGGCATTTTAATTCAAAAAATAAAAAATGATCAGAAAAGCATGAAACCTTGCTTGATTTAATGTCAGGCCACCAAGATGATGTGGTAAAAAAATTGGCCTGTTTAACGAAAGTTTGGACACACACCCCTCACAAATCGGAGCAACTCATTACAAGGTTCGTGGTTCCGAGAGGGAATAATGCATGTTTGATGATGAAGGGGAGATAGCTTCCTCTTATGGCCTTCAATTTTTTTTCTACGTTCAACATGCACTAATACAACTGTCTTGTGAAAATGTGGAAAATTTCAGAGGTCATTTGACCTTTTTAAAGACATTTAAGTGCTTTTCTAACCATTTAATGACCGTAATTCAAATTTGAACTACATCTACATGCCACGCCTAACTATAAAGGCTTGAAAAATCATATTTTTGTGTACTCATGTGCGAGTTAAAAAAATCATCATACGATGTAAATATCTGGTGTTAAAAAAATGTAAAGATCTGGCAAGACAACCGGCCCCCACACGATTAGCAGTCTATCTCGCGGCTCGAGGTTTGGTAGGTGAATGGTAGGGATCATTAATCAGATACGGTTCTGCATTGAAAACTGTCGGCTATTATGTTCACACACAAATTTTGGCTATTATGTTCACACACGGATTTTTCTGTCGGAACCGTGTGTAATTCAAACTACAGTACTCATAAATTCCGGCGACCGGTGTTTCTACTGTCCCCATCAATCTATATTCCGGCCGCGAATAAATACTACCACTACTGGAAACAAGGAATTTGCCATCAGCCAGCTCTTTGCCATCTGCCAGCTGATGGCAAAGAATGTCTTTGCCATCTACTTATAAAAAACAGATGGCAAAGAACTGACAGACGGCAAAGAACATGGTTGCCATCAGCCAATTATTTGCCATCTGCTAGTGGATGGCAAATAATCTTTGCCATCTGCCAACAGATGGCAAAGAGGTTGGCAAATCCTGTGGCAGCAAAGAATGTAACGGCGTACCAGCCCCACCTCTTTGCCATCTGCCAGCAGACGGCAAAGATTCTTTACCATCTGCTGGCAGATGGCAAAGAGATGGAACTATCTCTCTCCTTGCTAAAAAAGCAAAGAGTGAAAAATTAAAGAAAAGAAAACCCCCAGCCACCCCGAATCAGTCTTAGCCCACTCCCGTGCGTGCTGGATAGGGTTCCCCGCCACCCTCACCGGTCACTGCCACCCTCACCGGTCGCCGCCGCCGTCGGTTTCCCCTACATGGCCGGAGGATAGGCCATCCCGCCGGTCCATTCCCGCCCCACCGCGAGGGAGGAGACCGACCAGTTGCGCCTCCCCGCCGGTCGCCGCCCGCCACCCCAAGGATCAAGGTCGGCCGCGCCGGTCCCCGTCGGTCGCTGCTCCGGATCCAGGCCGCCCACCGCCCCGCCCCCGTCAGCCCGGTCTATTTCCCACTGGATCCCATCTTCGCCGCCGTCTGACGCACCTTCTTCAAGGAGCTGCGACCCCATGTCTCAGAGGAGCTAGCCCCGACGCCATTGATGCCCGAGCGACGCTCCCAAGCTAGGAGCGGCACCAGGATGACCACGCCCCGAAGCCTAAACTGCAAGGTGAGCTCGTCCCCTTCTCTTCTTCCCTATGGATCAGTGTCCTGGCTCATGTTCTCTGTTCTGTACATGTGTCCAGTTTATTTTCAGAGTACTTGTTGTGTGCAAAATCCTACCCTGGTGCATGTTATTGGTTGTTTAATTCTATAATCACAAGTTAATGCATTTTGCTGTTGCGTGTAGCACTGCTACCAGCTATTTTTGAGCCGCTTGTGCCTGCGCAGCTTGCTAGCGCTGCGCGTCCTGGGTGTGGTCTAGAAAGGAATCGGAGAAATAGATATGTTTGAATGTTAGAGAAAGCTATGGCCATGCACAGCTCACAGCAGTAGACTGCACAGATTGGATCAGGAACAATCAAATCAGAAGAGATAAGGGATACATCCAATCGAAAGAGAGCAACTCATCACTCATAGAAGTAGGAAGGAGAATCCTTGGGCTTTATCAAAAATTTGCGAGCTTTCCATGGAACAGTGATTAAATACTGCAAAGGTAAACTCTAATTAGTCATTAATTAGTTAGAAAATAGATAGATGGACTGGTGCTAAGTAAAGGTAATTGTAAAACTAGAACCGAACTGTACATAATTTCAAACAGTTTGCAAGCTACGAGCAAAAATCCGATGTCGGCGCTGCAGTTTTGGGATCAATAGGAATTTCCAACAGTACCAAAAAAATTTGTGGTATTAATAGTAATTTCCTACAGTACAAAAAATATTACTTATTTAAAGTTTGTAAGCTACAAGCAAAAATCTGATGCTGGTGCTCCAGTTTTGAGTAAGAGCATATTATTTTGTGGTATTAATAGTAATTTCCAACAGTACAAAAAAATTATTACTGATTTACAATTTGCAAGCTACGAGCAAAAATCTGATGCTGGCACTGCAGTTTTGGGTAAGAACATATTATTTTGAAAGCACAAAAGTTGGAGACATTTCCTCTAGATATCATGTGTGGTCTCATTTCCGTTGTTTCGGAGGTACAAAATAAATGTGGAGTTGTAGTATATGTTTGTGTGAAAAGCTGTGAATAGTCTTTTTCAAAGGAGTTTGACTCTCACAGGTTTGGGCAGTTGCAGTGTGAGGTGCTTGTGGCGAGGTGCTGCTTCAAAGCGAACAACATGCAGAGGAGGACAGAAAGGAGGGAGGCCGCTCGCAGTTCCAGTGTTGTCTACGACGGTGCACAAAAAGGAGGAGGCGAGATGGTGAAGATCGATGTGTTGTCGCCGCCTCCTGGTGAGACTCCCACAACATATTAGATGCGTACTCGCCTACCATGTCCTCCCAACGCCATTCGCCCAGCTCAAATTTGGGGCACCCAAATTTTCACCACAGGTGAAAAGGTCACTAACCACTCCCTAATGGTATTTCCAAGCAACTTCGCTTCTCATGTATACCAGCGTAATGTTTCAACTTTCAACCATGCATAGCGAACGACATCATCTTTTGTCTACTTAAGAAGCCTTGGTCCTTCATGATTATTTCATGCTTTTGATTGGAGATAAATAATGCTTTATGGTTTTGTATTGCCACTCCTTACTGTTTGTCAAGATCTAACTATGATTTGCAATGCAGGAGCCTGGGTTAGCCAGTGATTGATCTCTTAAGTAAAATATATGTGGCATAATTAGCTTTTCTATTTCCATGTCTTCTTCAAAGACTGAGCTTATGCTCTGTTCTGTACCCCGGCCCCTGCATGTATTTCGTGAAGCATCTGTGTATATCGATGTTTTCCATCTTCCTTCTTTTGGAATCCCTTTTTCAATTATGCTGCCATCTTAACTTGCAGATTTGAGACAAGATTACCCAACCAAATTTACTCTATATTTCCGGCAATTTAGATTATTAGTAGTACAATATAAATTTATCATACATTGCCAGAAAAACAGCAAGCAACACCAGCCCTTCGTCAATTCTAATAGTACTGTTGTACGTACTGAAGTTCATTTGTTTCACTTCTTTTTTATAGCCATGAAACAGCCTTGGTACGTTACTCATTTTAGATTCTTAGATATCTCTGCACATGCTTCCATGTGGTAGCCATTGCTGTTTTGTTTCATAAAAGTTACCATATTCGAGCATTCTTATATGCATATTTGTTTCCTAGATCTGTCAACACGAGTGTCGACCTAAGGTCCTAAAACATTTATGGTGAATTATGTATTACAACAAAATCATTCTGCGAAAAAAGCCCATGTAGAAAATTACCCGATATTCTCTCTTTTATACTAAAATCTAACATATAGTAAATCGAGAAAAATAGCATGTGCCATCCGCAGCTCCTTACTGTTCTTTGCATATCGTATATTTATAATACCTGTAGCTTTACCAATGTGTACTGTATTTGAAACAATACGTTGATTATGGCATCAAGGGTGAAAACAAATATGTAGTTGTATATGATCTCCAAATTTTGTTTCTCCTAGGTATTTTAAGGATACACAAATGTAGTTGTATATAACCTCCAAGTATCTATTTCCTCAACAAGCTTCTATAGTCCCCTTAATTTCATTTGCACAGTTGTTTTGATAAATTAGGTCTAGATTCATTGTGCCACTTCATATTTCAGAATACATGTGTGGGAACGAAGCATATAACTAATATATTTTCATGTTGTAATTATAAGAGGCTGATTTCATCTATTCATCATTTCATCCATGTTGCATGAAAATGCCGATTGTATTTAAAGAAGAAAGAAACACTCATTGTTTGAGTTCAGTCCAATATATTGTAGCAGCAAATATTCTTATCCCTGAAAAAATATCCCAATTTTGAATTAGTATGAATTTGCAGTGGCCCATCCTAGAGATAATTAGACCGCTCCTGAAATTAAGACTACACATTGCTAATGTCGCAAGTGTTTAAAATGGCCACTTTGACTACATTTTCAGCTAAGGGTTACTCATTTAACTAATACGTACTACACTTTGGAGTACCTTTCACGCCAAATAAGAGTACTATATGCAGCAGTTTTAAGAAAACTTCTCTTTCCCTAAAGTTTCTCTTCCAATTTTGTTTTCTTATAATCCAGAAAAATCATGTCTTAGGTGCAACAACAGATCGATTTGGTGTGCAAGAGGCTGAATTTAATTGATTTTTTTCTTTACCTCTCTCACATGATTAATTTTCATACCCATAGGATTATGTACTTTACAACACTATGGTTGCCTATTATCAGCATTTTTTAGGATGGTAGGACCAAGTATTGGATGATATTTCACAACCTAAATCATTTTTATCTTTTCTAAAAATAAAATTTATTGAATATAATACCTTATGGATCAAATAAGTATATGGTATTTACTTTTAGTAGGAATGTATGTATGTTTGCCACGGGGATACTAAGCCTTTGCATAGTTTCAAGACATATCAATTATGATTAAATTATCTTTATCCCTAATAACTAGCCCGTGCAGTCACACGGGTTGACGACTAGTGACTGCTAATGTGTGAACAAATTTCAGAATAGTGAAATGCATTTTTTGGCTATGTAGAAAATGTACTGCTATATGTGTGTAGTTATACTGCTAGTGGTATATGTGTGCAAATGTACTGCTATATGGTTCATATGCGTAAACTTTTGTTGTATGACATATAACAAAACTGGTTATTCGTCTTTATTATAACTTGTCTTAACTGGGAATATTTGTGGCACTGTAGTACAAGCACTAGCAAAAAAGAACGGTCTAGGGGTGAGCTCGACTATCATCTCTTCCCCCTCCCCTATTTGCTTTGTTTCGGTCGTCGTGCCGATGCCAATAGATTTTGCTTTCATGTCAAGTCTCATAACCTAGGTGTCTCCCGTTCGAAAGGGCGACATCTATAAATATGCATGTCTTTGCATATTTATAACTGTCATAAGATTGTCCATCTGGAGAGCGTCTCCCGTTCGAAAGGGCGACATTTATGGCCATCTGGAGAGCACAAATGAAACTTGCTTCAACAAAGTTGTATATTCAGTTATTTCTCTTTGAGCTGTTGCTTGTCATTTTATTTGGCTATCTTTTAAAGTTTTTCTACATGTTCGATCATCACTAGAAAGTGATCTTTTAAGCAATATCTTATACACACTGACATCAAGCTTAGAAGATTCAGTAAAGATTTAGGATATGCTTATAGATGTTTTGAGGATCATGTAGCATGCTTTTCTTTACAGTCCACTTTTGCTGGATAGAATTTATCTTAATTTGGTGCGTTCATGCTAACGAGACATTGCAAATGATCTTTAATTTGGTGCAACATAACTCCCGACAAGCATCGACATCTGCCATTGGCGCGAGCAAGAACCCTGATCCTCCTCCGTCAGCCACTACCGCGAGCAAGAACCTTGATCCTTCACCTACGGGTTGACGGTAAGTTTTGCCTAGTGTTTTTCTTAATTAGCTCCAAAATGACCTATTTAACATAGGATAGCTCTAAAATGACCTATACTTAGCATTTTTTCCTCCAAAATGACTTAATATGCTTAGCTAGCTCAAAAATGACCTATTTAACCTACGATAGCTCTAAAATGACCTATACTTAGGATTTTTTCCTCCAAATGACTTAATATGCTTAGATAGCTCTAAAATGACTTACAAAATGACATATTTTAGCTCCGAAATGACTTCATATGCTTAGCTAGCTCCAAAATGACATAATAAACTTATTAGTTCCAAAATGACCTTACTTAGCATTTTTTACACCAAAATGACTTAGTATGCTTAGTTAGCTCAAAAATGACATAATAACCATACTTAGCTCCAAAATGAACTATTTTACAGATATAAGTTGCATCATAATCATCTTCACATTTTAGTTGCATCATAATAATCTTCTTCTTCTAGTCTTCTTCTTCTAACTTTCTTCTTTCCCATTTTGTAAATTTGCTTCAGATCACGGAAGATTGGGTTGATGGAGTGCTTGTCTTTAGTTTTTGTTTTGACTTTGTGAAACTTGCTACCTATGATGAAACTATGTAATATTGATGAAAATATGTATATGTATGGATGAAACATGTGTTGGATATGTGTTCGATACATATGTGTTCATGACTATTGGTAATATGTGTTGAATATTCTATATTGGTCATATAAATATATTTGTGTTTGATTTTCTGTGAAAATGAATTGATATAAGAAAAAACAAAATTAAATGGGGCAATATAGGCACTTTGCCATCTGCTGGCAGATGGCAAAGAGCTTTGCCATCAGCTGGCAGATGGCAATGAGGCCATGTGTCATCTACATGTAAAATTTGGGATGGCCTATTTGGGCCCTTTGCCCTCTGCCAGCAGATGGCAAAGCTCTTTGCCATCTGCTAGCAGACGGCAAAGCATGCAGCCTTTGCCCTCTGCTGGCAGACGGCAAAGAGCCTGCGGCCTTTGCCATCTGCTGGCAGACGGCAAAGTATGTCGTTAGCCTTCTAACCCTGTTAAGAGGCTTTGCCATCTGCCAGCTGATGGCAAAGGCACAGGCTCTTTGCCATCAGCCAGCAGACGGCAAAGAAGCGTTTGCTGGCAGGGTTTCAGACAAACTGTTTGCCATCTGCTGGCAGATGGCAAAGACTTTGCCATCCGCTGACAATGCCTTTGCCATCTGCCATGGCAGATGGCAAAGTGCCAGATTCCAGTAGTGTACCTTCCTCACGTCGTCCTACATGCATTCTCATCTACATCCTCCTCGACCTCTCTCTCTCTTTCTCTCTCACTCTCTCTCTCTCTCTCTCTCTCAAATCTCTGCCATAGCGCCGCTGGTCTGCCCAAGCGCCGACGAGGAGTCTCCGCACCCCAAGGACGCTCACTCGATTAGCAGCGACAAGGACCCCTACGCGCCGACTGACGAGGTTGCGCCGGACCCCCCGACTTTGGATCGGTTTTGGGGCTAGTACAATCTTTGTCTATGGAAGTCGTTGCCGCCGGCTAAGAAAGCCAGGCAAGTGGCATTCAAGAAGGAGATGGCGGAGGAGGAAGCCAGGTACCAGGCGACCTGTAAAGCCCATGATGCCTCCTGGAAAAAGGAGGCAGTGGAGCTTTGGGACCGAACACGTCGTCGTGCCGAGGAGGTGTACAAAGACGGGTACTTTGCGAGGAAGGTCATAGGCGATGGGTGCCTCGTCGCTGCGTGGAGGTGGGCTAATAAGCTCCAGCATGCCACCGAAGAGGAGCTCCGGTGGGATCCCAACGAAATGGCAAGATCAGCCGTGCGTGTCCGTCAGCAAGAGGCAGATCAGTACGTCAAGCGCTACGAGGCAGAGGAGGCGCAGTACTGCCTCCGCACTGGGAAGACGCCGCGCACTAGGGAACTGCTAGCGAGGGCCTGCTGGAATACTGGCCCCAGGAAGGATTATTAGTTTTAGTATTGTTTGTTTTCAATTTTATGCATTGTACCTAGTATTTAAGTATCATCACGTATATGTGATGAGCTAATGAACATTTAATATATATATATATATATATATATATATATATTATGAATCTATCTGTTATTGTATACTAATTTGAATCTAGATGTTATCATCCACATATAAAGAATGGAAAGCGTATATACACACATTGAAACAGAACATATAAGAATGGAAAACAAAGTACACACATTGAAACAGATCAATAAACTGAACAATACTATGATTGTTGTGAATACATACCTATCCACGTCGAAACGACTTTTCAAAATAAAACACGTCCACGAGACCATGACCAGCAGCCCTAGCCTACGGTAGCACTTGGCTCTGCCTGAACTCGTGCAGGCGTTCGTCCAAGCGGTCGACACGCTCGCGGTACATCTGGAGCGCGATCTCGAGCTCCAAGTTGGCTATTTCATCAGAGATCACCAGCTCAAGGATGCGACGGCCATGTTCCTCTACTGCACCCAGGTGGACACCTAGGGTCCACCTGGGCCAAGGAGGCAGTCGAGCCTACGGACCAGCGCGTTGGCTTCCAGCGGGCCACAGACAAGGCGAATAGCGACACGCATGCGAACGGCGCAGCAGGCGTCCGGTGCAAATACGGCTTGGCTGGCCTCTGGTGCAAGTATAGCGCTGAGGGCCTCTGCCCACTCCTGGCGAGGAATGGGGGTACTGATCGGACGTGTACCCAGATGCGACACTATGTCGAAAGCAGGCAAGAGCTGATGGACCCGCTCTTGCTGTGCGGCGCGCCGATCCTCTCGCTCTGCGGCGCTCCAACGGTCTCGCCGTGCAGCGAGCCGCAGCCTATCGGCATGGAAACGCCTAGCTTGCTCTGCGGCGCGCCATCGATCATGTTGTGCGGTGAGTTGCAGCCTGTCGGCGCTGACATGCCTATCTTGATCCACGACGCTCAAGCGCCATGCGCCAAAGTTCTGCTCAACCCTGGCGATGACGCGCATCACGGCGTCATCCATCGCGTTGCAGGGGAGCGCCTCGGCCTCGACGGGCGGTGGCGCCTGCTCGTTTACCTCATCTATGAGGTTGATGGCAGGCGCGGCGCTTTGATGGGATGGCATGCTTGGAAAAGGTGGATGCACAACAAGCTGCACTTGTTGCCTCCACGCATCGCGTGCCGCCTATGCGCAATATCGCTGGGTCGCGGGAAACAGGTGAGGAAATGACGGGAAACGGTGACATGTTTCATAAAGTGCCATCAATGAATGGAAACTTAGCATAGAAGGAACATCGAGCTAGCACAAGAAGGAGATGATGATCAGATGAACACGGACCACACTAGGGAACTGTTTACGTTATTATCGGTATTCGCACACATTTCTAATTACAGACTTGTTGGCGGCGTATCACAAATATCTTGTTATATTGAACCGTTTCTGTTCTCTTGCCTCGATGCAAATAGTTCATCCGATTGAACCGCATGCTGTATATCGCACACACCTTCATCTGGCTGCCCGTTTCTTTTGTGTTGCCTAATCACAAACAGTTCATCCGAGTGAACAATATGATGTACATCGCACACACCTTCATCTGGCTTCCCGTTTCTTTTGTTCCTCCTCATCGCAAACGGTCAACTAAGCTGAACAGTATGCCCTCCATCGCACACGCAACTAAAATATGTACCGTGTTTGATGCATCCTCCATCGCAAACGTTTTGCACCCTTTTTGACGGGTTTTTACACCACCGTTTGCGATTATGGCATCGCACACGGTTTCGTCGAAGGGTCTCTGATCGTAGTGTCGCGTTAGCAGCATCCTGCAGTAGTGGAGCTTCCTGCTGAGATCCGGTCCTTGGGCCCGTGAATTCGAAGCATTAGCTTCAGTGTAGATATGATTTCGTAAAGCTTAAGGTTTGATAATGATTGGAATGATTCTGTAAAGATTTGGTTGTAAGAATGGTTTAGTAATTCGTATATCTATAGCTGCAACACTACTACTTATGATATTGACGACAAATGTATTTCGCGTGAAGAATGATTTGGATTGTAAATTTCAATGTATTGCATCGTTTTCAGTATCCATTTGTTTTATGTTTTTCCCCAACCGATGTACTTGAACTTCTCTCTCGGCTGTGGTTGAACTGCTTGTTCTTTTGTGTTGTCGAATTTCGGGCCGCAACATATGATCTTTGACTTGAACTTCTGCTTGAGATCTGGCTGGGCTCCTAGTTTCAGATGGAGATAATATTCCATGTTGTGTAATGTATTGGTATTTTTTAACCCAACCAATATGTAGCCTTTTGCATAGAATCTATATGTATTTTTTGTGATTTTTCAACTGCGAATGGATTTCAACTATAACTTTGTGCAAAAATATTCTCATATACCCCTTTATGTTTCTTTATCATTTATCGGCATTGTACATGAACTTCTGCACGTATCCAAACAGAACTTCATATCTGAACGCGTTGTCTTAGGCTTGCTATCCTTAGTTCATACAACATTACTTATTTCTTAAGCATATTTTTCCTACATCGATTTATATACCAGAACTTCTTTTGTAAGTTGACCTGAACCTCAAATTGTATTTCTTTTTTTTGCTTGCTCTTTTATGGAATACAACACCAGTACCTCATATACCAGAAGTTCCATTGTAATCTTACTTGAACTTCATAGTGTATATTTTTCATTTTTATTCTTACTTGCACTTTTATGGAATACATCACTAGCACAACACTTTCTCTCATAATATACCTAGACTTCTGCAGTAATATCACTTGAACTTCACAATGTATATTTTTCATTTTATTATTGCTTGCTCTTTCATGCAATACATCACCAGTACCTCCTCTCATACTATACTAGGACTTCTGCAGTAAGCTTACTTGAACTTCTACTGTATAATTTCTTTGAAACTTCAATAATAAAAGTTCAAGTAAGCTTCTCGTAAAATACCATTTAAAAAGTGGAAAAACATTCTGCACATTGACAAGACATAAGTTTGCTTTGTTTAAATGACTTAGTCTAACTGTTCATTCGCCTTGCGCTCCTCCTAGGCTTTGGTTGTAGTGGTTTTTGCTTGACATGTACCTCTTCCTCTTCATCGTCCGCTTCCTCTCCATCATCCTCTTCCTCTTCCTCTTTTTTGATGGTGTCTTCATATTCATCTTCATCTTCCACCACGTTCTTGTTTCTAGCTCTAGGTTTTGCTTTCTTTTTCTTCTCTGGCTTTTTGCTTGTCTTTTCAGCATCTGCGGGCTTCGGGCATGTTCTTGCATTATATGGTTCATACTCCTTGCATATGCTACAAAGTCTGCCGCTTGCTTTCTATGGGTGTGGTCCCTTGTTTTGTTCTATAACTTTGGGCTGTTGTTTTTGAACTTTGGGTTGCTTGACCTCGTCGGCATCATTTCTTTCTAAGAGTGTTGGATAGGTGATCTTGCTATGTCCTGCAACCTTTTTGCACACACTACATTGCCTATGTCCAAGTGGCACTCCGTTCTCATCGATCATGACGACTCTTCCTGCAGGTGGTGCCTTTATTTGAGCTCTCTCGCCACTTTTCTTTCTGGAAGAAATTTTCTTCCTACCCTTTGCTTCAGAGTACAACGGCAGTTTCATCGTCTCTTGCTGTTGCTGCTGCATTAATTGGTCAACACCCTGCTTGCATTGGTTGGCTTGAGTAGTGGCCTTGAGCATTTCACCTGCATAATAATGAAGGTCATCTTCAATTTCAGCATCCTCTTCAGCCATCCTTTCGTCAGCATCCGCTCGATTTGCTGAATGTATTACATCAAGCTCTACCACGAGCCTCTTGAGAACATAGAAGGCTCTGTCATATTGCTGGTCACATCTCATCGCTTTCTTGTTAACCATCAAATTTAGTTGCAGCAAGATGTCTTGCTTCGATAGTCTTGAGCTGCCATCGATGTAGTTGTGTTGTAGTCCCTTTTATGAAAGGTTGGTTGTGATTTTACAGTCTTTGTGTACCGTTTGAGTATATACTTGTCTGGAAATTTGTCAGGCTTTAGGTAGTCCAGTATGTTCATGATGTGAAGGCAAAACAGGCCTGCATTTTGTGATGAATGCAGAATACATAGTTTGTGAGCCAGCAATGATTTTCATATATTTGATATGTAATACTAGTTTAGCTATTTAATGAGTTTGTTTTTCTGCTCACCTGTGTGTGTCCAAAGCTTGCATTCACACTCGTATATTTTATTCTCTGGGTCAAATACAACCTGGAATTCATGCTTTGACCAGGCAAATCTGTTTTCATCATCATGGCCAGCCTTGTTGTGGTAGTACACAAGGTACATAGTGGGCTCTGCTGTAGGCTTTGTGCGAAATAGCGTGGCTTTTCTCATCCTAGTCCTCATCTCGGTGTACATGGCTCTTGTGTACTTAATAGCCATGTCTTCCTCATAGCCATAAGTTGTTTTTGTCACATGATTGGTCTGCACATGTCAAAAAATAAGATATTAGTCGAAGCAGAGTCATGGGTTTCATTTTTTAAATAGAGTGTGCACATGTTGAAGGAAGTCACATCATGATGGGGGTGTTTTTTGTCTTAATACCATGCTGGTCATTGTTTGCTCATTCTCCTTCTGCATTCGAGTTTGTATGCAAGCATTTACCCACCTAGCAAACTTGTGTAGGTTCTGGGTCCCCTTGACAAACCCTCTCTCGAGCACGTGATTCATGCTCTCGCTTCGTTGTGTGTAAGTCATTCTAGCACATAAAATGTCCTTGTAATATGCTGAAATCCACATTTTCGTATCACTCCACAGCTGCATCATCATCTGGTCGTTCTCCAGGTTGTACTTGTGCATGAGTTCAGCCCAGGCAGATTCAAACTCCGTTGGCATCAGCGGCCAGTATAATATAGTTGTGATCTCCTCTTTGCATGTTTTATACTTCTTGTATAGCAACGCGAGGTATTCCTTGTATTTCTTCAAGATGTGCCAATGACATAGCTTGTGGATGGTGTTTGGGAATGATTGTGGTATAGCTTTCCCCATCGACGGGCACTAGTCTGCATGAATTAAAAAAATAAAATTTGCTTCTTTTTGCACTGATGGTGAACTTATGTTGTACAAGTACTTGAACTTCAACAGGTAGCAGTATGACTATCTCAAAATATCACATGTATTTTTCCTTACAACAGTGTTGTTGAACTTCTATGGTACCAGTGCTTGAACTTCACATACATAACTATATTTTTCCGAACATGTTACATATATTTTTCTTACAACAGTGTACTTGAACTTCTATGATTCCTGTATTTGAACTTCACATTCAGAACTAATTTTTTTCTAAACATGTAACATATAATTTTGCTTTCTTGTACAGTTTGTTGGACTCCTATGCTAACAGTGGTTGAATTGCTTGCTTTACATTATTTTCAGATAAAACCAATGTACCCAATACAAACCCATAGACTAAAAAGATGATGAAACTTGTAGAGTTTTTTGGAACTCACGTGTTGGAATGCAAGTTGGGTGCTTGTTCCTGCACCGTACAAATATATCGAATAGCCACTTGAATGACTTCGCATCTTCCTCTCTGACCAAGGCAACAGCAAATATCGTTAACTTCAAGTGATGATTTGTTCCAACAAACACTCCCAGAGGCATATGAAATCTGTTGGTCTTGTAAGTTGTGTCGAATGTTACGCAATCACCAAAGTCTTGATACACTCCTCGGCAGCTTGCATTGGACCAGAAAATGTTTTTAATTGACTTGTCCTTGTCTACTTGTATGTCATATAAAAACACATCATTGATTGCCTTCATGTCTTTGAAGAATGATACAAGTTTCAATACATCATCCAAATCATCTTTACTTGCCTTCATGGCTTTCCTGCAAATTACATGGAAACATGCATTTGTTATTTTTGCTAGCAAAGGGTTGTGACTTAGTATGCTATGTACATTGCAGTATGTGCATTTTTGAATACTTACTGGTTTAGGAGGTCTCGTCCGGTCATGCTTAGGAAGTAGCTTCCATCTTCATTTTCAGATAGCGTGGACATGATTGTTGTATGCTTGACATCAGTTTGCACGAGTTGGTGATTATGATTGTACTCAATGTCTACTACCACACATGTGTTATCCTCCTGCAGCTTCACTCTCATTCTTGCATTGCATCCTGTCCTCTGCGATGTTTTGTTTTGCTTCCTATTAGGCTTTGAAATAAGTTATGTGTTTCCCTAGGAACGTGCAAACAAAATACTTGTGGTTGTCACTCCCTCTCGTCTTCCTGATTCCTAAACCAGCGTATCTGTTATAAAATACCCTTGCTTCCTCTACATCTTCGAATGGCATCTTTAGTCTTGGTATTAGATAATCCGGGAGATCCGACATCTGCAGAAAAAGTAAAACAATCCAAACGACATGTTAAAATGCAGTTTATGAACTTGTTATCCTGGAGGGAGCAGAAAATTTGCAGATAATACAAGATGCATATATAAATACCTAAATATTTGTTTCTCTTACGTGCGTGTATGATCACAACTCCACCAGAGTCTATTGCTATCCCTCTGGGATGGGGCACGGCGGAGTAATCATAGCAGGACGCAGGAGTGGATCACGAGGAGGAAGCAGGGCTGGAGATGGCCTTTCTCTTGTTGCCTCCTTTCTGCTTGAGGTGGTTGTGGTGGTATTGCGATCTAGGTTTTGGTTTGCTCTTCTGGTTTGTGAAGCGATCCATCTACCTTATGCCCCGTACAATTCTCACTTGTAGCAGCAGCAACATCATCCAATGGTGGTAGTGTGCAGAGCACTCTCCTCTGTGTGTGTGTGTTCCTACTGGATTTGTCCTGGGATCCGGTTTAGTTGCTTCCCTTTGGCACTGATGAGGCACACCAGGATAACCTCCAGAGTTACACGCAGGACTTGAGCTAACCCCCTCCTCCATCGGCGAACTTGGGAGTCTGCTGGTAGATACAAAGGATCCGCGGGGGATTTCCGGCGTCACCCAATTAGGTGGAGGCGTAAAGTTGTGTGGATAGGTCTATGACCCAGCATCTTGGAAGTCTCCATGTGTTTTGGGTGTCATCCATTTTTGGTCTAGAGCAGGTTGGTAATGCTATTGGAGCATTTGAGGTGTGATCCATTTGAGGGGGTGGTGCAACGCGTACAGGCTTAGGATTGTCGACTTGTTGCTGGGAACTTCTAAGCTTCTTCATGTGTCTCTCGTCTTGCTGACATAAAAGAAAAAATGTTTATTAGCACACAAGCTACATCTGCCTATACCTTTGTAAATGAACTAAGCATTATTCACAGCCTGAACTTATATAAAAGTGGTGTTCATGTACATATTTTTTCCCTAGGACAGGCATCACACTCTGCACTGAGCTGAGCATCTGCCAATACTATTGTACCTGAACTGAGCACCCTTCACAGAATGAAACCTCACATTCTGTTAATTCTACACTATTTGTTTACTTATATGTACCTAAATAGAGCACTCTCCACAACCTGAACTTCTTGTTTTGCAAAGGGGAAATACTGTCTGCAGTTAAAAAACCTGAACCGTAATGAGTTTGAATGGTTGAACGACTAGTGCATACCAACCTGACCTTCATGTGATCACATGTATGTTTTATTTTTCCTTTTATTTTTTGCACACAACCCGATACATACCAACCTGAACTCTAGCACACTTAATAGTTGAACTTCACATGGCTATTCACATATGAATGCAGGCAGATTTTCTAATGCTTGAAGCTTGGACTGAGGCTCACACACTACCTGAACTTTACATGGCTGTAAGAAAATAACAAACAGAAGGAAGCTCAACCATAGCATGGCTAGAAGTTTGGCCAACCTTTTTCCAGCAATAGATAGGCCACCTTGAGAGCAATTCGTCGGGGAGCTAGGAGAGGAATTCCATGGCAATCCATGTCTTATAGAGGGCGCGAAGTTCGTCTGCACGAATCAAGAAGGTCAGGCAAGGCAAGATTGAAGAAAAAGGCCAGAATTGGGAGGAAGTTCATCTACCGTTGCTGGATTTGAAGGCGCCTCCGATGTAACCTCCGCCGTCGAGTTGCTCCATTGACCGCGCCGTTCGCCGTAGCTTGGTACGGGTCGTCATCTGCTCTGCCAAGGCGTCGGGCGGTGATGATGCAAGGAGGATGAGGCTTCCAGAAGCCCATGGCGGCTTCGCAGCTTCCAGGCGACGCAGGCTCCCTCATGCCGGCGTCCGCCATCGCTCGCTCGCCCGCGCCAGTGGTCGGCCAGGAGGTGGCGACGCAGGGGTGGCGCTGGATCCGGTCGACTAGGAGCTGGAGACGAAGGGGAGGCGCCGGATCCACTCGTCCTGGAGCTGGAGA
>NC_057812.1:53745853-53746937 GCF_018294505.1 Triticum aestivum | reverse complement strand
GAGCGGCGAGGAGGGGGGTTGGTAGGCTCGGGGTCGGGGTCGGGAGATCAGGTTGATCCTGTTATGGTGGCCTCGGGATCCCGTGGGTCAGGCCGGCAGTTCAGAAGTTCGGGAGGGGTTCTGTCCAGCCCTTATAGGGGCTACTGTGATCCAAATAACTATTCTAATCACCTAGGTTGCAGAATAAGTTATTCTTCACCCAAGGTAATCTTATGATCGTTCCATAAATAAATTACATTAATGTTGATTCACTACGTAAAATTTGGCATAAAAACAAAAATATAGATCATAAGACCAAAAAATTGCATTTTATGTATATTTTACACTATATTTTTCTGTCTGTAATTTTAAGGTAACATAAAGTATTTTTTGTGGTGATTACATATTTTGTTACATTCGCTTATTACGTATGAAATAAGATAAAAATTTACGAAACGTCAAATTACGGTGCATTGGTGTTAAAATAGAGGGGGTGAAGAATAACTATTCCTCATCCAGGGTGAATAATAGTCCACCTCTCTAATTTGACATCAATGCAACGTATTTTTACATTTAATAAATTTTGTCTTATTTCACACATAAAAAGAGAACATAAGAAAATATGTACTCGCGGTAAAAAATATTTTATATTACATAAAATTACGAATGTAAGAATATAGTGTAAAACGTACATAAAATGTGATTTTTCCGGTCTTATAACCTTTTTTATTTTTTTATACCAAATTTTACATATTGAATCAATATGCATGTAACTATTTATATTGTAAACGTAATTTATTTAGGAAGCGATTGTAAGATTACCTCGGATGAAGAATAATTTATTCTGCACCCTGGGTGATGAATAGTAACATTATATATATAGAATAAAATAGTATATATATATATAGTAGCACTATTCTAATCCTGGAATTAGAATAACTATTTGGATTACGAGGCCCTATATAGAAGCGATTGGACGTTCATGAGATCCGAGAAATCCACCGGACCGATATAGAAAATGTCCACCCAGCCCACCCGTTGCACCGATCCCCACCCCTGACCTCCCCCGATCCTCTCCCCCGAACGACGCCACCATATGGATCGC
>NC_057812.1:53739018-53745588 GCF_018294505.1 Triticum aestivum | reverse complement strand
ATCGGTGCCCCACCCCACCTATCCCATCTCGGCCCGGAGCCCCTGCCGCTAGTGCCCTGCTCGCCACCGCCCCAATCAACACCAGGCGACGCCGTCCCTTCTAACCCCAGGTGCCGCCGCCTTCCTGGCAATCCCAGGACCCGCTGGGCTCCTGCTGTGACGCTGCTCCCGCGACGCGATGCCGGCCTCCTCTCGTGACGCCGTCATCGGCCCGTGCCACCACGGGCAGCCGCGCCCCTGTATGCCGCCGCTGCCGCCCCAACACCGGTGATGCCCACATTTCCTCTGCCAACTCAGGTACGGCTTCTTCCCTTTCCTTAAGATCCTCCCAAGATGGAGATTCCCGTCCCTACTCCCCAACCTGGCCGGCATCGCCTCCATAGGACAGCTCCGACATGCAGCTCCGAGTGCCTCTATCTCTGCTGGCTATAATTGCCTCCGCCGATGTCGGGCTCTATAGCTCGGCTGTTCTTCTTCACCTAGGCTGACTGCTTCCTTAGATTTTGCAGAGCACCATTCTGTGCAGTAAAAAATGGCTGCAGTCCAAAGTGTCGTTTTTTAGCAGGGCAATCTGTTCATTGACTAGTTTTGTGTGTTCAAAATATAGTAGGACAAAAGTTGATGATTCAATTTTGTATAGTAAAAACAGTAGGCCACTGGCTTCGTACTCATGTTATTTGAATTTTGAATAAAAGAAGTTTTGTTCTTTGTCTGCAGAAAACCCTACTGTATCACATTTGTTTGTCGTTATCCTCTGAAAAATGGCATTATTGCAGGTCAGTTTCGGCTGATGCATCAGTTCAGTTGCAAAAAAGAAGAGTGTTATACACTAGTGTAGAACCGGGCAATAGCACCGGTTCGTAAGGCCTTTTAGTGCCGGTTTGGTAACCGGCGCTAAAATGTAGGCACTAACCCCCCCCCCCTTTAGTACAGGTTCAGCATGAACCGGTGCTAAAGGGCAACCACGTGGCACGAGCCAGCTTCGGGGGCAGGGAGCCCTTTAGTACCGGTTGGTGTCACCAACCGGTATTAAAATGTTGGGGGGGTTTGGGTTTCTGATTTCTTTTTCATTTAATTTTGTGTTTTCCATTTAATTCTTTTTCGTTTGCTGGTATTTTATGATACTACATATTGTACACGTTATGCATATATATAAATAGAATTTCTACTAGAACCGATCATAATATATATATATATCATCGAATGTCTCACAACCACCATTAATTAATTCACACATATATACACACATATATATATATATACAATTTCTCCTAATTGGTGCCTTCGGAGCCAGTGGCATTAGCCTAGCTAATTGGTGCCTTCGGAGCACGATAACAATAGGAAGTGGTTCATGGGGGCGGTAGCGGGTAATAGTATTCTCCTTTGGGATCTATGACCTGGTCGAGCAAAAATCCCACTATTTCCTCTTGAATTGCTTCTATGCGGTCCTGTGCTAGGAGCTTGTCCCGCACCTCTTTGAACTGTTAAGAAGGAGACCAATATGCATGTGTATTAGTTGTGTGACTAGATATCGATAATGGTGTAAAAATTGTGAATAGTGTTCTGACAATCGATATCGTACCCACTCCTATCTTTGAGATTTGCTCCTTTCGGACGCCATCATGCGAATGTTCTCGCAAACGTAGTATGCACATAGATCATTCCCCGGCGCCTGCTTCAGGGCCTTTACGAGAATGGAATTTTGATCAGATAATAATTAATCAAGCATGATAATTAAAGAGATGGCAGCTAGCTAGTACTACTTAATTACTTACCTTGGGTCGATATCATTTCAGACTTTGTTTCCATGGGCCTGGAGTGACCCTGATGAACTTTGCCCAAGCCCTGCCCACCGACAAAGAAAATGAATAAATGGGTTACTAAATAGTTGTTATCATGAAATGACGAACTAATTAAATAGGCCGAGATATAGTTATTAATGATTGAAATTACCTGTTGACTATCCCCTTCACGATGTTGTAGTCACTTGCTTTCTTAAGTAGCGAGTCTAGTACTTCAACTGTTCCTTCATCAACTTTAATGATTAACAAGATCCAGTGAAATCTGCATGCACACACGTGTGCATGTCTTAATTAAGCGGGCATATATATGTAAGCAAAAACATGTAGCTATAGCTAGTAGGAAAAATAGAATTTGTAGTACAAGACAGTGTGACTCACTGGAAGTTGTAAGGAAGTTGTATATCTTCATTGTATTTGAGTTCCTTGAAGAACTATAGCATGCTTTCCTCTACACATTTTGCGTGATATGGATCTATTTTCCATGTGCATTCATTAATGGTATTTAGGTCAACGAACCCAATGCCATAGCGTCCACCTTTTTTCATTTCATAAATCTTCATCCTGCATAATAGCATAGAAAAGAATATAGTGGGGATAATTACAGGTAATGATTGATCAAAATGATCAGCTAGCTTGAGACTTAAATTACAGAAAGAAATCACTTACAGACAATAGCAACTGACGATAGATTTGTCGAGTGCGTCTTTATTGTATAGCTGAAAAAGTTCTGAATACTCAACGGTCACAGCTTTCTTATGGTAGTAATGCTCCTCGTTGACATTCACCATGAGGGACTCTCGATTGGAAATCTTGGTAATGTCCATGTACCATTGATGCAATGCATACATTCTCGTTGGGAGCTTATTGACCTCCTCTGGCTCGACCAAAGGTTGGCCCCGGGCATATTTCCGTTTTATTTCCTCCTCTCTAGTCGGAGACATGGGATCGATATCGAGGAGTTGTCCAATAGTGATCCCGATTGATTCAGCCTGCGCAATATGCTCCTCGGTTATTACCACATCGCCCAGCCCGGGAACGTTAACGGTTTGCCCACAATAATATTGGGCGCGCCTACTCTCATGTGTTGTTGGCACAATAAGCGGGGGGATTGATTGCGCCGCCTGTTCTCCCAGCTGGGGAACGGTTTTACCGCATTTTTTGCCAGCTGATTTGCTCGAGCTCGAGCTCGCCTCTTTCTGTAGACGTGCTCGATTTAACTTGCTGAGGTGGCGCTCATAGCTGGTGGTCTAGCCATACGAATGAAGTGGTTAATCTTTTCCACAGGCACTTTCTCCCTTGGCGGCGGTGGCGGTTTCGGTGCAAAATGGGCTTCCACTTCGGCCTTCGATATGGCTACGTTTTCCTCCTCGGACTTGTCGTAAGGCCTCTGCGGAAGAGGCGCGAGGCTTGGACCATATTGAAATCGCTTGCCTCCGCCTGTACGTGCAGTACTACCTCGACTTGTACCGCTACGCACCATAGCTGAGGTGGCTCTCTTCCGTGATTGCTGAGGCGGTGAAAACGGCTGATGTGGCTGAGTTGGAGGAGGAGGAGTGGCCTGAAGCTGTGCCAGACTTGGAGGAGGAGTGGCCTGAAGCTGTGCCGGACTTGGAGGAGGAGTGGCCTGACTCTTTGCCTGACTTGGAGGAGGAGTGGCCTGAAGCTGTGCCGGAGTTGGAGGAGGAGTGGCCTGACGTGTTGGTGGACTTGGAGGAGCAGGAGTCTGCTGACTCGGTGGCAGACTGCGACGAGGAGTCAGATGACGCAGTGTCGGTGGCCTTCGAAAGATGATGCAATCCTTTCTCCATAGGATGATACGATGGTTGGCCTCTCCTAGTGTGTGCTCATCGTCACCTCCAAGAATGTCAAGCTCTAGCCCCGAATATTGGTCCACCACCTCATCAACCAAGACACGAGCATAGCCCGCTGGAATCGGGTTGCAATGGAAGGTTGCCTCGGGGGGATTTGTAAAAGCAAGGGCGTTCGCCACCTTCATTGATATGTTCTTCATTTTGAAGTGTAGCTCGCAGTTAGTGTTCTCCATGATGTCATCCACTGGGTAGCTATCCAGCAATGCGTCGCCCGGGGCGGAACCCACGTTGCTTCTCGGCATGGATGGGACAGTGCTATCCATTGGTGGATCATCCGCTAGCTGCTGAGACCCCCTTTGCTAGCTAAGTGAGTCGATCTGCTCCTGCTGCCACTGGAATTTGATTGCCAAGTCCACGTGCGCCGATTCTAGGCCTTGAAGGCGTTCATAGTCTAGCTTCCTCTGCTCTTCCTCCATCTTCCTCTTCTTCTCCTCCGCAATCTTCTTTCTTGCACGGGTTCTGTAGTCGGTGTTCCAGTCCGAAAACCCCTCATACCATGGAATAGCGCCTATGCCTCGTGTTCTTCCCGGGTGTTTAGGATTTCCCAGGGCACGCATAAGCTCGTCGTTCTCTCTGTTGGGATCGAACAACCCGGATCGAGCCTCTTCTATTGCAACAAGTAGCTTATCTTCGGCTCCGTCCAGACATGCCTTCTTGGAAACTTTGCCTGTCTTCAGGTCCAACTCCCCCCATGCGCATAGAACCAAGTCCTGCACCTGGGGGGCCAGCTGAATGTTTCTAGAGTGACACCTGCATCCAGCATCTCTTTCTCAGACTTATCCCACTTAGGCATTCCCACCGCATAGCCACCTGGCCCCAGCTTATGGAACTTATCCTTTTTTGTGGCATTGGCCTTGTTTATTCTCGACCGTTCCTTAGATAATTCCGAATCCTTGAATTTCACGAAATCGTCCCAATGAGCACTTTGGTTCTCTAGTGTTCCCTCGAATACTGGAGTCTTCCTTCCTCCGTTGACATACTTGGCCCATTCACGAATCTTGTGGTTCTTGAAAGCAACCGCCATCTTCCTAAGAGCAGCGTCCTTGACTCTCTCCACATCTGCATTTGTGAAATGATCTGGTAGGGTGAAATGTTCCATGAGTGTTTCCCAAAGCAACTGTTTTTGTCTGTCATCGACAAAAGTAACTCCTGGACGTGGCTTTGATGGCTCTCTCCATTCTTGAAGGGAGATCGGGAGTTGGTCCTTCACAAGAACTCCACACTGACGAACGAACTTGTCCGCAATCTTCTTAGGCGCGAATGGTTCTCCATTAGGTCTGATTGCCTCGATATTGTACTTTACGCCCTCCTTCAACTTTTTGTTCGGGCCTCGTTTCGTCTTGTTGCCTGAAAATTTGCTCGATCCGGATGGCTGAAAGAAGAAAGATCGATTCGTTAATATATCTTCAAGTCATTTAAAACATGTGATGATCACCAGATGCCTGCTTATATAAATATATATACCTCGCCGGTCTTTGTTGTTTCAAGATCAACATTTTCTTCGTCATGTTCATAGTTCACGACTTCATCAATTCAGTCGTCGCGATCGAATATCATATCACCCTCCCCGGTGTTGTTTAGATATTCGGAGCCGTCATAATCTTCTTCATTCTAATCATCATCTAGCCCGCAAGGATTGCGTATGATATTGAACAGGGCCTCTCCTCCCTCTCCGTCCGTATTGTCCGCCATAGGTTTTGTTTAACTAATCCAAAAGAAATATATTCAAATTACAATGCATGGATGCAATCAATTAATAAGGAAAAACTGAATCAATCATAGTACATAATAAGCATCATCGATTATAATATTGAATACGTCGTCTCGAATAATAGATATAATCTCGAAAACATCGTCTCGAATAATAGATATAATCTCGAATACATCGTCTCAAATAATAGATATAATCTTGAATACATCATCTCGACTAATATATAATCTCGAATACATCGTCTCGAATATTATATATCGAGTACATCACTGGCTAGGTAGCTAATAAAGATCGAATACTACAGAAGAATCTAGGACACTCGCGGTTCCTGCGGCACGGGCGGTGGACACCCAAAGAGAAGGAACCCTCACAGGATCATAGCTGAAGTGAGGTCCCTGAAGAACTTCCAGGTATTGGAGAACCTGCCGCCCTCTAAAGCAACCATGTAGCGATGGACGTGCTCGTCCTCCTCCCTGACATGGCGACGTACCACCTCCGGCGGGGCCAACTCCCTCCGCACTGAAACTTGCCCACGCGAATGCCACCAAACGAGATCAGGGTCGACGATGGGACCCGGGGCCGGGTTCCTCATCAAGCGGCGCGCCCCTCCAGGAAGCACCTCCCAGTGCCAGCCAGGCGGAGCCCAGTCTCGGACATGGGTCAGCCGGACGTCGTCGCGGATGGGTCGACGGCGAGGATGAGGGCCGGGCATCATCGAGAACAAATACTAGCTATATGCCCGCAAAAAGTAACATTTTTTTAATGATTGGATTTTGATAACTAAAATTTCTAACATTTCTATATAACTAACATTCCTATAACATTTCTAACAATGCTATATAACTAACATTTCTATAACATTTCTAATATTTCTATAACTAAGAAATAGAAAACAAATTATAACATTTCTATATATATATAACTAACATTTGTATAACATTTCTAATATTTCTATAACTAAAAAAATAAAAATTTCTAACTGTTTTATAACTATTTCTATAACTAAAAAACAGAAAAATTTCTAACAATTCTAACTATTTCATAACTATTTCTATAACTAAAAAACAGAAAAATTTCTAAGAATTCTAACATTTCTATAACATTTCTAACAATGCTATATAACTAACTATTTCTATAACTAAAAAAAGAAAAATTTCTAACAATGCTATATGTGTCTGTGTGTGCT